>NW_028317962.1:6822500-7077500 GCF_062004578.1 Staurois parvus
ATATGTCTTTAGAGTGCTGGAAGAAACCCATGTAAACAGAGGGAAAACATGCAAACTCCATGCAGGTCTTGTCCTGGTTTGGTATTCGAATGGAGGACCACCAAGCCACTGTGCTGCCCTGTGTCAGAAAACTCATAGTGGTAGAGGCAGGGAGCGATTTAAACAGTTTAATGCTTTCTGTAACTGGGAGACATTACATAATTAACTTTAGTATATCTGACCTTTTTCAAATATACCCATTGATTTACTCTATAAAAGAAGTTGGCTTCCTCCAGACTGCATGTTTAGGAGCCCTCCTGGGAATAGCCATGCTAAATGCATCAGACTGGTAGAAAATAGCCCATCCCCAGCTCTTCCTGTCCTGAGGTTACACAATATCCCACACCCAGCACTCCGGGAATGGCAGCCAGCAACAGTGTGCAGGAACCCACCGACAGCACCCAGCAAAGAAGGAAGCTGTGATCACTTACCACTCTCCTAGCCCCTCCATCAAGCTGCTGCAAGCCCTCGGAGAGGTGACTGGCCTGACCAGAAGCCCAACAGCTCTGTATGTCAAACTTATTTCTTGTCAGCTATGCTTCCTCATTCCTTCAGCCTGCCTCTACTGAAAGTATCTGCAACGCCCTCCTTAAAGGCGCAGCTCACCCCAGAGAAAAAGAGGAAGTCGGCAGCTGAAATCTCACACTGTGGGAAAAGGTTTATGCTCGAGGGAAGGGGGAAGGGAAAAATCTTCT
This sequence comes from Staurois parvus, assembly GCF_062004578.1. Lineage (NCBI taxonomy): Eukaryota > Metazoa > Chordata > Amphibia > Anura > Ranidae > Staurois > Staurois parvus. The sequence goes on from NW_028317962.1 coordinate 6,823,235, forward strand.
GTTAGATACCAAAGAAAACCTAATTGCAGTTTTACGCAGGAAAAGGCTTGGTAAAGGCTGCAGGTAAAACGTTAGTCTCCCAGTAGGGACTTTGTGCTGCTCTTTGTTCAAGATTGAAAGTATTTGCTATTCATTTGTTAAAAATACTAGCAGGGCTCCCCCTACCCCAACACATTTCAGCTCTCCCACTTTCCTACCACCCCCTCAATAAGAGATCGCGTGCACATTTACTGCAATTAGGTCGCTTGCTTTGCATCTCCGTCATTGCGAAAACCACAATGTATGGAATGCATAATACATGAGATGTGCAACAAGACACTTTAATACACAACAGAAGATGGTGAAGATGGGTACATGCGTGTCTCACGTTTGGGTAGTAGCCTGTTAAAGTGTAACTCCAGCCAAAACCTTTTTTTGTTTGTTTTTAAAAAGAGTGGGGAAAGATTAGAACCCCCTCCAGTTTTCTACTGATATCCACATCTTTCTTAAAGTGGAACTTGATTCGCTCAGTCAACTTTGACTATTTGTAATCCTTATTTTGCTAATAGTTATAGTACATAAAGTACATAGTTATAGTACATAGATAGAAAGGCATATTATATGTACTTGTCTTAAACACATTTTTTAATGCTTCTTAAATTACTTCCTGGTTTCTTGCCGAAGATTTCATACATCTCCAAAGTCTTCAGGAGGGGTTTTCTCAACTAAGCACACTCTCCTGCTTGTATGCCTGAACTAAGGGCAGGCGGGTTCCAGGAAGTCAATGCTAAATGAAACATCGGCCCTTACTGAAGATGGCCACAGCGAGAAATGCTAGTGGGTGTTCTGAATGATGACTGAATATCAAAAGTGAATTACATAGCATTTTTGCTTTGAGTTGATAAGATGCAGTGTAGTGTAGTTCTGCTTTAACCACTTCCCGACCGCCCTATAGCGGAAATACTGCTACAGGGCGGCACGTTTGCGCAAAATCACGTATATATACGTGATTTTGCATTTACGGTATGGGGCGCACGAGTGGCTGTCAGTCACCAGGTCCCAGACGGTGATTATTCGCTAGCGCCCGGTGATTTCCAAGCATCTCAGAAGGGGAGGAGAACTGTTTGTAAACAAAACCGTTCTCGTCAGCTCATGCACACAGCTTTGGATGGCTGTGCAGAGCACAGCCATCCAAAGCAGTGTGCTTACAGTGAAAGACAGGGACATAGAACTTAGTAAAACAGCACACAGTTAACCCTTTCCTGCCCAGTGCCATTAGTACAGTGTCAGTGATTTTTTTTTTTTTTAGCACTGAATCACTGTATTGGTGTCACTGGGGATGTCAGTGACACCAAGTCAATTCCCCCGTGTCAGAATGTCCGCAGCAGTCCCGCTATAAGTCGATGATCGCTGCCATTACTAGTAAAAATAATTTAAAAAATATTGCAGTATATATACCGCAATTTATAAACGCTATAACTTTCACGTAAACCAATTTGCATGTATTGTGATTTTTTTTTTTTTTTTTTAGCAAAGACATAGCAGAATATATTTGGGCCTATATTCATGACGAAATTTGATTTTTTTTATTTTACTGGACACGTTTAATAGCAAAAAGTAAAAAATATATTTTTTTCTCAAAATTGTCTTTTTTTCCTTGTATAGCGCAAAAAATAAAAACCGCACAAGTGATCAAATACCACCAAAAGAAAGCTCAATTCGTGGGGGAAAAAAAAGGACAAATTTCTTTTGGGTGCAGCGTTGCATGATTGTCATTTGTTATGCGATTTGTCACTTCTTGATTGTGAGTATATTCAACATTCATTCAAAAAACTGTTATCTGAGATAATGCGCTAGGCCAGCGCGCTCTTGTTCCATTTTTTCCTGCAGTTACTCCTGACTTCCGCTGTCATACACAGGAGCTGCAAGGCATGACTTATCCACTCGAATTCTGCATTTATTTGGGTTCCACCACACCTCCCTGTCTTCAGCCCTCTACACTCGTGCACAGGAGTTTTTGGCTTATTTCACTTTGGGAATGTTTCATGTTACACCGTAAATATGAATGTAACATGAAACATGTTTTTTTAAATATATTTCCTCCCCCTTATAATCGCCCTGTAACAGGGACACAGATACCAATAAAAAGCCAAAAAAGCATCCAAACCATGAAGCTCCATACCCATCAGTCCAATGTTGGGGTGCTCAGCTTACAGGGGCACCGTGTTACAGCTTCATTACAAGAAACAGCCAGCACACTGTCCATAAACTGCAACATTTATTGAGGTCAAAATGCAAAAATGGTCACAATAGAAGGATAAGGAGGCGCGCACAGCATACACCATTATATTCATGATGTGCCTTATCTTTTTATGTGATCACTTTTGTTATTTGAAGAATACATCTTTGAGGAATATAATGTGTTGGTTATCTCTTGTCAAAACATTATCTTTGCAACAGTGTGGGGAAAAGCTTGCTAACAGAGACCCAGACCACTATGTAAACAGGAGCTATAACTCAATCCCAATGCATCCGAAAAGGGAAAATGTTTTGGCTGGATATGCCCCACACCATCAGGTTCAACTTTCCCAATGTGATTATTTTTTTTCAGTATGGGTTGGGATCTGTTTGTTATAAGATATCACAGATTTTTGGAATCCATTAATACTCAAACACATGACACACCGAAATGTGCTTAAATGCATCTAAACCTGTGTGGAATATGCAGCTTTAGGTGTATTTTTTAAAGCAGCTTTTCTGCTGTTAGGATTTTTGGCATTCAAAGGAGCGAAGCAGACGCTCTATATACACGAGGCCTTAAGTGAGTTCTTTATAATTTATATATACCATATTTTTTGCTCCATAAGACGTACTTTTCCCCCCACAAAAAATGGGGGAAAATGTCTGTGTCTTATGGAGCGAATATGGAGTGGCCAGGCCAGAATTCCCACTGCCGTGTTAGAATACCAGGCCGGCCGGCCGCTCAGCTCTTCTGTGCTCCTCGGTCCTACCTGTTCCTCACCGTCTTCTCTCCCTTGCGCCGGCATCTTTAGTGTGGCACCCGGCTGTGACAGCTAGCGGCTTCACAGCCGGGTGCCCACTGCACGTGCGCAATAAGCGCTGTGTTTTGTGAATGGTACCCCCCCCCCCCAGCAGGTCCACAGTCTCTGGTCATCCCCTGTACTGTGTCCGCAGTCTCTGGTCATCTCCTGTACTGTGTCCGCAGTCTCTGGTCATCTCCTGTACTGTCCGCAGTCTCTGGTCATCCCTGTGCTGTCCGCAGTCTCTGGTCATCTCCTGTACTGTGTCCGCAGTCTCTGGTCATCCCCTGTATTATGTCTGCAGTACACTGGTTCAGAATATTTTTTTCTCGTTTTCCTCCTCTAAAACCTAGGTGCGTCTTACAGAGCTAAAATTACGGTACTCATTTTGAGAGAAACTGCACCAAAGATGCAGGGTGAGTTTAAGTGACTTTGAATGTGGCATGATTGTTGGTGCCAGACAGGCCGGTCTGAGTATTGCAAAAACTGATGATCTACTGGGATTTTCAACCATCTAGTGTTTACAGAGAATGGTCCAAAAGAGAAAATATCCAGTGAGCAGCATGAAAATGCCTTGTTGATGTCAGAGGTCAGAGGAGAATGGGCAGACTGGTCCAAAATGATAGAAAGGCAATAGTAGCTCATGTTAATATGGACCAAAATCTCTGAGGAATGTTTCCAACACCTTGTTGAAACCATGCCATGAGGAATTAAAGCAGTTCTAAAGGCAAAAGCGGGTCCAACCCGGTAATAGCAAGGTGTACCTAATAAAGTGGCTGGTGAGTGTATGACCAGTGCAGACTCAATGCACATTTACCCGTGTGTTATCGGCTTTAGATCCCAGCAGGACAAAATTAGAGAAGCCAGTCAATGTAACAAAAAATAACTAATGTACGTATAAGCATGATGATGAAATGGAATTGCCTGTTGTGTCATAAACTGGACTGACAACTAGACACTAAGCTGTCCACCTTGCCTTACATTCGGCGGCTGGGAAACAATGTACAGATTTTAGAGCCAAATACGGAAAACTCTTCTTGGGGGAAGTTACAATTCTACCTTTGATCTGTTCTTAAAGACTTTGTCATTTCCCAGAAATGTCTAGTAAACCATAAAAGGTAGCAGGTAAAGTCCTCTGTTACGTCACACAAGTAGCACCTATCATACAACTGCAGTCTACATTTACTTTTCTCTAGTTTCCAGTATCAGAAGCTCTAAACGTAACCGGTTAACAATGCTGTCCCAGCTCTAGTAGAGCTAATAAATTTGATCTTCTACGTCAGATTATTCGCCTATGGCTGTCCAGCTTTAAGGGCCCATCCACGCTAGTGTGTACATGAGTTAACACATGCATTTTCATGTATTGGTACAACTGAGTTGTATAGATTATGTGGAGATATACAGTTACACATCTTTTCTAGCCAGTGTAATGCAATATATTACCCATTTTTGTACAATATGAACACCTTCCCTCCCAGCCTATAGCAGATCGACAGCCGATTGGGACACTCCTTGTTGTGACTGGACGTCATATGATGTCCTGTCAAAAGGAGCCGCTCACGCAGCCGCAGGGCCACGGGACACAGCCAATGACATATCACTACACCGGCCCATTGCCAGTGTCATGTGGCTGCTGTGACCAATCAGTCAATTGTATACAATGGATGGCTTCCTGTCATGCCATCCATTGTATACAATTATGTTGTTAACTGTGACTGGTCAAAGCAGTCACATGATACAGACAGGGCCAATCACAGCCTATCTGCATCATGTGATGAGCTTTGCCCAATCACAGCTAATCCCAACAAAAGACTGTATGAATTCATTCAGTAACAATGATTGCAAATATCAATGAAATACATTGGTATTAGCAATCTTAATGTGTTTATAAAAAAAAAAAATCATGATCCCTTGCCCAGAATAGTTCAATGTTACTATGGTAACATTGTATTGCTTTGGTCACAGGGTGTTGAAAAAAAAAAAATAGTAAAAAAAAAAAAGAAAAAAATGTATCAAATTTTGCAAAATAGAAACATTTGAAAAAAAAATTAAACTTAATTTATTATTTTTTTTTTTTACATACTGTCACCAGTCAGTATCTCTGATCACCGCCATAGCAGTTATATAATAACGCTGTATTGGACTGGTGACAATATGTAGGAAAAAAAAGTGTTTTTTTTTTAAATTTGTACATTTTCCAAAAATTGCAACAAAAAATTACAACCTCCAAAAAAGTCACCATGCCTTTTACTAAATACTTTGAACTGTCTAGATTCCAAAAGACTAAATAATATACACTAATTTGGGGTATTTTCACCAAAGAAATGTAGCAGAATACATTTTGACCTAAATTTATGAAGAAATTTTATTTATTTGCAAAATTTTATAACAGAAATGAAGAAAATGTGTTTTTCCCTAAAAGTTTCCTTTTTTTTAATTTACCAAAAAATAAACTCAGTGGTTTTTAAATGCCTCCAAAACAAAGCTCTATTTGTGTGAAAAAAATGATAAAAAGTTAATATGGGTACAGTGTTGCATGACCGCACAGTTGTCATTCAAAGTGTACAGCTTTGAAAGCTGAAAATTGGCCTGGGCAGGAAGGGGGTAAAAGTTCCTGGTATTGAAGTGGTTAAAGTGATTGTAGAGGTTCAAGAATTTTTACCTTCATGCATTCCCCCGCCGGCTGGGGACCTAAGAAGAGGAGGATCGAGGATGCTCTGTGTAAAACCACTGAACAGAGCAGGTAAGTATGACATGTTTGTTTTTATTTTTTCCCTTGCCTTTAACCACCTTCCGCCCGCCCTATGGTACAATGGCGGGCGCAAGGTGGTTCTCTCATTCTGATAGGACGTCATATGACATCCTACCATTCTCACTGCTCATGCGTGGCTCAGGGAGCACGCAGCGATCGCCGGTGACGGCGTCTAATTAGACCCCTGATGTCTCCCTTGCCCTTCAAGTCCCAGCACCTCTGCCACCCATGTTTCTATGCTGCCTGGAGAAGGAATGCTCTGAATGAAGCACACAGGGAGGGTCAAGGTGGTGCAGTCTCTCTCACTTGAGAGCCCTGGGCTCTCTGCACTGTTGACCTCCTCCCCAGGCTCTCCAGGCGGCTCTGCCCTATAGAGTTTTAGTGATCCAGACAGGAAAAATCTGAAGCCACAACGCAGAAGTAGTTCAATTAAATAAGGAAGCTGGCCAACCAGATGGTGGGAAAGTGAGATCAGCAGCAGATGGCAGGAGGATGACTCCCCGAAACAGCTACAGAGTATGTCCGGTTTCTTTTACCCAAACTTCCTTCTGCCCTGACTGACTAAAGAAGGACTGAGGATAAAGTGCAGGGAGAGGTTTGGTGGAAACTCAGAAAGTCCTGTCTCTGTCTTCCAAATGGATTCCACTCACACTTAAACGTCTTTCAGCTTAAAGCTCAAAAACGCTCAACAAGTAAAATCCCATTATTTCCAATGGCCCCTGTTCATACTTGAGCGCTCTGTCGCCTGTAGCTCAAAAAAGTACTTGTGCTACTTTTCAGGCAGATATGAGCATTTTGTCTGCATCAACTTGAATGGAAAACACCTAAACAGTGGGAATGAGCATTTTTTCATGCATTTTCAGTTCAGACAGCAGCTTTCTATTTCTATTGGCAACAGCACAAATGTCTAAATTAAAAAAAAAACACACCTATAACATTTGCAAATCTGCTGCACATCTACTCAAAAAAATGCTCAGACACATGAAAAACATGCTTGGAAAAACACCTGAATAACACTCATCTCAGTGTGAATGGAGCCTTAGTTACCTAGACTTCTAAGCCAGCTAGTGGCCCCCTTTTGGCTACATACCTTGACTGTCAATTAGATGAATAATCCGTCCCCCCTAAAATTTTTTACAACTTCTTCCTTTTCTCATGTCACACCTGCTTAAAAGGAGGCTTTCCACTTCAAACTAAGGCTGTGTATTGAAAGGGGGTGCTCCGCACATGTTTATTGAAGCCAACTTAGGCATAAAGCCGGTAAAAGTGTGCTGAGGCAGAAGAGCCAAAAAGCAGCAAAGTGACCCATTTATTCCCATTTTAAGCCTCTCCCACTGTTAGCACAACCTTGCTACACGCACAGTTTGCAGCTGCTGGCTGTGCAGACAGCTTCAATCTTTTTCTCTGGGTGTCCCCAATTGTATTCAAACCTGGGGATGTCAGTTGGATACACTAACAATTTCAGAGAGCTAATTTAAAGCAGAGCTCCACCCAAAAGGGGAAGTTCCACTTTAACCTCCTTGGCGGTATTCCCGAGTGTAGCTCGGGGTAACATTTCAGTACCAAAAGCGGTAACCCCGAGCTACACTCGGGAATACCATGCGGCGCTGCTCCGGCATGTGTTCTTCACTTACCTTACCCTGCGCTCCCACGATGTGTCCCCTGCAGCGTCCCCGGCCATCTCCTCCGGCCGATGCCGGCATCCGGCTTCTGCGTCCTGTCCCTGTGACGTCGGGATGTACGGGCGCCGCCGCCGGCGGCGGGAAATTTAAAAATTTTAAAAAATTTCTTTTTTTTTTTTTTCATTTTACACAGTAAAACATTGCTGTTTCAACCTATTTCACATACATATTGTCCCTAGTACTTTGTCCTGTGCCCTGCCTGCATTTTGTCTGTTCTTTCTGCCTGGAAACTGAGAAATGTCCATGGCATCCAAAAAGTGTCCCTTTAGGTCAAAAGCGGTTTAGATCGGCTAGAGAACAGCGATAGTAAATCAGAACCACTTACAGAATTGAGTGATAATGATTCGTGGGGGAAATTCGTCATCAGAAACTGAAAACGATTTTGCGACTGAGCTCAGCAATGTGCGAACTTGGCGCTCTATTTCACATTTCAGTGTTTTTGGTTTGATTATATTATTGAATTAAATTTTTTATTATTTTTATGATTATTTATTAAATTATAATTTATGATTTTGTGTTTCAAATTTTATCCTACCCGGGATGTTTACTAGACTCTTGTTCGGACAGATTTCAGTGAGTTTTTCCTAAAAATTACAGCCTACAATAAAAAAAATACATATTTCCATGCAAAAAAATGGTACCGCTTTCAGCACCAAAAATCTGAAATAATCATACCGCCAGGGAGGTTAAGGACTGCTCCCCCGCTCCCCATTAAGGATTGGCACCTTAGGGGGGGCGGGAACAGGTAGCCGAATTTGACAAGTACCAGCTCCCAATTCCAGTCCGATCACCTAGGTGGTCGGAGGATGTCCTCCCTCCCTCCCTGTAGTCTTTTGGGACACGTGGCTCTGAGGAAGAGGTTGTGTCCTCGAAACGTGTTAGCCAGTTGGTCATCCAGGGTTCCACCGTATGGACTCAGATCTTGTTTGGATCATACATCTTGTTCAGTTTGACATGCTTGTGTTATTATGTCCATTGTGAAAATACCACCTATTTTGTTTCTTCAATTAAATTATTTTAAACGATAATGCACTAGGTCGGTGCGCCCTTTTTCTGTTTCTCCATTTGTATCCATTCATGATATCGCATATGCGCAGTGAGTACCCAGCTGTGAAGCCGCAAACTGTCACGGCCGGGTGCCCAAACTGAAGATGCCGGCCTCCTGGAATACAGGACGGCCAGTGAAACAGACTGCAGGGGGCACACCGTGGGACAGGTAAGTGGCTGTTTATTTAAAAGTCAGCAGCTACAGTTTTTGTAGCTGCTGACTTTTATTTATTGACAGGGTGAGTGGAACTCCGCTTTAAGCACATCTGCACAGTTTTCTAGATGGCTTTAGCAGGTCACATATTAATTCAGATTATTTCCTGTAACTGCTTTTTAAATAAGACAAATCAGGAAGTAACTGAGTATTAGAGGACTCACCATGCTGAGCAAAGATATCTATAAAGCCTGCAAACTATGGACCTAGAGCTCTTTACAGTAAGTACACAATGTGTGTGACTAAACATATATAAATGTCAGAGGAAAAATGTCATCTTACAAATGTCACACAAGTGAGTAAATCTGGTCTGTTCTTTGCCACAGCCCACTGCTAACAGTGACCGGTCACTACAATAAAATCATGAGTTAGCATGAGAAGTGCTTGTTAACGTTGACAAACCAAAATTATGCAACATTTGCTCACTTAAAAACAAGAAATGCAACTTCCACGTTGTTGTTAAGTCATTTCTCATGTAATTTAAACCTAAATCCCACTAAACAGAATCAAACATTCCCTGTAACTGCAGGTGACCCATACATTATTCACTCAATTATATACCAAAACTGTACAGGTCAGATTTTACAGTAATAGAGACCACTTTTTGAGTCACTAAGAACACTACTGCAGATCAATTGTCCCACCTTTACTATGATTTTCCTGATCTGCATACTTGTTACAAGTTGATGACCAAAAAAGTACCAAAGTCATTGGATCAGCCTGAAAGCCAGGCAACTAGAATTTTTAGGAGTGGCCATAAATGGCAGCCACATACAGCACACCTCAAGGCAGGAAAATCCTTATGCTGCAAGTCACTGGTTTCCGGTGTGAATGGGCTCTTCGTTTGCCAAAGAACTTGCTAAATCAGCCTCAATTTAAAGCGGATGTTCACCCTAAAAAAATGACTTGCCCCTCGTTCCCACCCCCAATCTGATTTGGGCTTTTTTTTTCTTTTTTAAAAGAAAAAAAAAAAAAAAAAAAAAAAAGTGTGACCCCCCCTTCCTCCCTTTGCCTATTGGGATATGAACATAATATATTCCTGTAGCCAAAGCGCTTTATTCACAAAGGCGGAGGGAAGCGGGTCACCGCTGCATCATCAGGAAGAGTGCCAGCTGAACCAGGAAGAGCCAGTTGGCCTCTTGATCATTAATATGGCGATGCAGGACCCAGAGGTGGCAGAGAGCCAGAGGACCTCAGCAAGACAACGTTGGATCCTCTGGGCGGGTATCGGTAATGAAAGCAACGGACCATCCGGTAAGTGGGGCAAAAAGGCAGGGGGTTGGCAAAGATCCTCTTTTAGCTGTGGGTAGCCCTGTTGGCACTACTTTACTTGAGAAATCAATTTAAAATTTTACTGAGCATGGTGGAAATATGTCAGCTGAACAGCGACTGCACACTGTTAGATGCAGTTACTGTTCAGGTATTCAGACAGCCATGTGTGCTAAGTTCAATAACTGGCAGGGGAGATTCCTCCATGATGGAAAAGATAGGGGCAAATAAAGCGATTTCTCTTGTTTGGGGCTAAAAGAGAAAAACTCTTAACTTGTATGGCTGCATTACATTTTTATCATTTTTATCCATCCTATTGCTGCTGATCTCCTGCAGCCAACTTCTGTTTACATAGAGAAAATGTTTTCTGAGGCTTTCTACTGATCATACGGACTTCTACAAAACTTGAGCAACCCTTGACTTTGCCCATTAACACAGCAATACTGTGCTGCAAAAAAAATGTAATAAACTGTTCAGACAAAGCAGTGGACAGTATAAACTATAGGATGACACCTAGAAGTGGGTGCCAAGACATATTGTTAATGGTACGGCCTAACCATTACATATCAGACACATGACATGGGAAATAAAATTCTAAATATTCAGAAGCAGGTTGCTTAGTTATATACCCTAACTCTGCCTCTGATTGTCAGTGTACACAGCTTGGAGGGGTTAGTAGAGAGCGATGAGACAGTTCATTTATGTTTATGAAAATTTCAAATTGAGCTGCTGAGCTTTGTAAGCCAGTTACAGCAAAGCTTATATATAGGAATGCACCGAAATTTCGGTTACGGAATGTTTCGGCCGAAAACACCCCTTTCGGCCATCATGAAAAAAAAGCACAGATACCAATACATAACCCCTTCTGTCGCCCGGTAGTTCTCAGCCTTACCTGAGAAACTATCGAGTGATCCCAGTGCTGGGCATATAGACGAGTGAAGGAAAGGTAGCCTCCACTCATCTCTATGCCCTTGGAGGACCGAAGCGATGTCACTACCGGTTCCAGACAGTTTTTTTATTTTTTTTTGAAGCACTACTAGATCAATGCTTTTTTTTTGGATCCAATGCTTTACATTGCAGAGGAGAGGTGGGTTCTTATTGACCCCATATCTCCCCATAAAGAGGACCTGTCATTAATTATTTCTATCACAAGGGATGCATGCATTTCTTGTGATAAGAATAAAAGTGATTAAACATGTTTTAACCATTTGCCGCCCGGCCAATGGCCGTTTGGTGGCTTCAAAGTTGCTTCTCCACTCCGGGTGCACGCCATTTGGCGTGCTCCCGCACATGCGCTGTTTGCGCTAATGCAGAGCGGCGCAGCGGCTCGATCTGTCACCGGGCGTGTACCTCGGACACAGCCGATGACAGATCCGAGTACCGGCTCCGTTGCAGGTACCATGTGACCTGCTGTGACCAATCACAGCAGGTCACATGACAGTTGTATACATGGATGGCTTCATTCATGATGCCATCCATTGTATACTAGTGCCTAGCTGTGAATGGTCACAGCTAATCACATGCACATGTCATGTGATTAGCTGTGACCAAATCACAGCTAAGCACAAAAAAAAAAAAAAAAAAAGCTGAATGAATCCATTTCATTCAGGTAAATGCTTGCTTATAGCAAAGTATTTCTTTGCAATAAGCAAATTGTGTAAAAAAAAAAAAAAAAATACTGATCACTTCCCCAAAGTAGTACAATGTTACTATGGTAACATTGTACTACTTTGGTCATAGTAAAATATGGAAAAAAAAAATAAAAAAAAGTAATAAAAAATTAAAAATAAAAAAAATAAAAAAAAATAAAAATATATATATATATATTTTTTATTTTATTTTTTTTTCATACTGTCACCAGTCAGTGTCCCTGTTCACCGCCATGCCAGTTATATGATGACGCTGTACTGCACTGGTGACAGTATGTAAAAAAAAATAGTGAAAATAATTTTTTTAATTTTTTCATTTTCCGAAAAATTATGACAAAAAAATACAACTTCAAAAAACTCGCCATGCCTCTTATGAAGTACGTCGGACTGTCTACTCTGCAAAAAGTGGGATATCTGTACTGTTCTGACATTCTTAGACCTCAAGAAATTAGATTGGCCGTCAGTACTTCAGGATTGATCAATAATCAGATCTATACCATAGTTTGTGAACTCTATAACTTTCCTACAAACTAAATAATACATCCTAATTTGGGTTATTTTCACCAAAGACATGTAGCAGAATACATCTCGGCCTAAATTTATGAAGAACAATTATTTATTTGTAAATTTTTATAACGGAAACAAAGAAAAACGTGTATTTTTTTCAACATTTTTGGCCTTTTTTTGTTAATTTAGCAAAAAATAAAAACCCCAGCGGTGATTAAATACCACCAAAAGAAAGCTCTAGTTGTGTGAAGAAAATGATAAAATTTTAGTTTGGGTACAGTGTTGTATGACTGCGCAATTGTCATTCAAAGTGTGAGAGCGCTGAAACGTGAAAAATGGCCTGGGCAGGAAGGTGTAAAATTGCACGGTATTGAAATGGTTAAAGGGACAGTGCAAAAAAAAAAAAAAAATTCAATCAATTCTTTTTAAAAGTTTAAAGTGCCTCCGCCCCCCCCCCCCCCCCGTGCTCGCACACAGTGGTAAACGTATACGTAGGCCATGCCCACATATGTAAATGGTGTTCAAACCACGCACGTGAGGTATTGACATGAATGTCAGAGCAAGAGCAATAATTCTTGCACTAGATCTCCTCTGTAGACATTTTTAAAGCATCACCCATGGAGATTTTTAAGTACCGCAGTTTCACACCATTCCACGAGCGTTTGCAATTTTAAAGCGTGATATGTTGGGTATCTATTTACTCGCCGTAACATCCTCTTTCATATTTTACATTAAAAAATTGGGGTATATATAGTTTTTTTTTATCAAAGTGTATTTTTTTTCCAAAAAATATATATTCATTTTTAAAAACTGCACACTTCGGTTTTCAGCCAAGTGCATATTGAATTTTCGGTTTCGGCACCAGAATTTTCATTTCGGTGCACCACTACTTATAAAGGATACACGACTGAAAGATTAGTGCTTCACCTCTGTTAAATTCAAATATTCTTACACATGATTTCATATTTAGCCGACTTAAAAAAAAAAATCTTAAAGCATCATTTTGTAGTAATGACCATAATAAAGAAGGTGAGAAAATATATGCAAAAAGACTGCAATCTCATTAAAGGAAAAATGGCTCTGAACATGTAACAGTCAGCTTACCCATGTCTGCTTTGTGTACAGAGCCAGGCAGCTGACTACATCCCCATGCCCACCCTTAGTCACCATGGTGAAGAGGAGGAGGAGCCTCTGTTAGGCCTTGGTGTTGGATGATTACTGTCCAACCAAACACCCATTCTCATGTCCAGTATTGAATGTCTGTTTGTAATCACAACAGAGTAGGAGGTTACGCTGATGGAGAGGTAGAGGAGACAGGCATATCTGTATCTTGATCTAAATAACAGAGTGGAAGTGTTGAGATTAAAGTTTGCTGCTTTTAGAACTTAATTCCTACAGTTTTCTGATTGGATCAAAATTCTCTCCTATGTTTCCACATCTCAACACCAGAGTGATAATCTCCCACAACAGAATCCTCTGAGCAGTCTTTATAAGTGATGTAAATGAAGGGGATTGTTCAAGAGGCAGGGCTTAACAAGGTCTTTCAAAAGTAAATCTACGCCACAAAAAAAGTTCAATAGCAGTGCCTTCCTTACCTATCCTCCTGTGTAACACGCATTGCTACTAAATGATAAGTGCAGTTGTAAGAAAACCAGGATGAGTTTTCAGGACCAAGCTACAGTTAAACCCCATGCCAGCTGCTTACCTACCTGGCGCTGCTCCTTTTCCTCAGTCGGTTTCAAAAGCTTCTTCCCCACAGGCAGCACCTGCTCAGTGAGCCCTCAATGCTGGCATTGTGCTATATTCAAAGACTGGAGATACTTGAAAGACAGCTCAATACAACTCTATGCTGGATCACTGGACACATGCAGCTGGTGGTGAAGAGGATTTCACCCCAAAGAGGATGAGGAAAATGAGTGGGCCATGCTGGTCTTAATGAGTACTGCTGTCTGGCAGGTGATTTAGGACACGTTCTTCCTATACTACCAGGCTGCAAAGCAGTTTTTTTCCTTGGTCCATATGGTTTTTGAATTCTATCCCTCGAACTGTATTGTTGCTGTATTGTCTCCCGTTATATTGTAAAGCGCTGAGCAAACTGTTGGCGCTATATAAATCCTGTATAATAATACTATAGGCTTAGTAGAGTTAAATTAAAATTGCAGTATGTATGGATTATGTGACGTATGTGCTGTTTTTATGAAAATTGTGTTTTATATGAGGCTTGTAATATCCTTTATTGTGAGGGGGCTACAACAGCATTTCATTTAAAGTTTTATTGTGAAATAATACATTTTTCTGATTCTGATAAGATAAATAGGAAGCTGGAGATTTAGGGTGGACTACTTCAGAAATTTGAGGGAGACAGTGTAGATCAAGGGTGCTCAACCTTTTGAATAGTGAGGGCCACTTAAAGTGGAGTTCCACTCATCCTGCCAAAAAATAAAAGTCAGCAGCTACAAAAACTGTAGCTGCTGACATTTAAAAAAACAGCCACTTACCTGTCCCTCGGTGTGTCCCCCGCAGCCCGTTTCACTGGCCGTCCTGTATTCCAGGAGGCCGGCATCTTCAGTGTGGGCACCCAGCTGTGAAAGCTTGCGGCTTCACAGACGGGTACCCACTGCGCATGTGCAAGTAGCACTGCGCTTCCTGAATGGTCCTGCAGTCTTGTGGGATCTGTCATGTGTCCCAAAAGTCTACAGGGAGGGAGGATCGCCTAGGCGATTGGACCGGAAGTGATAGCAGGTACCTGGCAAATTCGGGTACCCACTCCCCCCCCCCCCCCAAAGGTGCCAATCCTTAATGGGGAGCAGTCCTTAAAGCGGAACTTCCCCTTTTGGGTGGAGCTCTGCTTAAAGTGATTTGGTAACCGCTCGCAGGCCGCAATGAAATTAAATGGTTCCGAATTTTGATATTTTTTTTTTTTTTTTTTATTTCAAATAGAATGAACATTTTCTTCCTGCAGCTGCTAAATGCTGGCGGGAAGGAAAGAGGAGAAGCTGGATTTCCACAATTCAGGAGGAAAATGGAGAGGATCGGTCCCTGTATTTGCTAATGTCCAAGCTTCAGGTTGCTAGAAAGTTCCCAAGCAAAGTGCACTTGGTATCACTCCAGCTGAGACAGAGAGCTGGTGCTACAGAGGAAGCATCGGTTGTGTAGCTCCTGCTCCCGCCATTGCCGCCTGCTCCCGCCATTGCCAGCACCATCTCAATGCACTCTGATGCACTAGGATGGTAAGTTGGCAAACCCAGGTCGTGATCAATGGGATTCTGAACCCAGGCACGCACTTCCCTGGGTGGAGGTCAAGGGCCACATCAGAGAGGTCCGTGGGCCACAGGTTGAGCACCCTTGGTGTAGATCATAGTAAAAAGTATACCTTTACTTCAAAGGAAATGAACAGTTCTTTTGCAGTTTGACATTAGGTGTTAGAAACAGGAATGCACACAGTTGTGCGCTCTTATTTCTGCCCCACAGAGTTCATTCATATTCTCGTGGCAAGGGACATTTTTTATGTTGACTTAAAAAATGGGTTAATGTGCACTACTGTAGAAAAATCAGATTTTCTATGTGAAATAAATTCACTTAAAGGGTTACTAAACCCTCAACAGTCATATCAGTCTGTATATGAAGTAAAGCATGCTTGTTATACTCACTGTGGAACCTAAGGGGTTAATCCTCTGCATTGTGTAAAAAGGCTGTTTGATCCTTTCTTCTCTGCCCCTCTTGTTGAAATGACCATCTGATACAGACTGAACCTGCAGTCACATGCACATGCTCAGTTTGGTGTATTGCTAGAGAGGTTTTTTTTTTTTTCTTCTTGAGGGTGCAATGTGATCAGCACAAAGCCAATCAGCACTGTCCAGACAGAGGTCAGAGGTTTCACATCCTCCTAGAGCAGAAAGAAAACTGTTCCTACAAGCTTTAACCAGTGCTCTGCTGAAGTCACAAAACTGCTCTAACTGCTGATGAGAAAAGGTATTTAGCAGTTTATATTTACTAAAATAACTGCATTTCCATGTTGTGTGTACTGTGGGAGACCAGATATAGTGAATGCAGGGTCCGGGGAGACCAGATATAATGAATGCAGGGTTCAAGGTTTAGTGTCACTTTAAGCGGTATTAAACACAAAATCAAACATTATATTGCAGCTTACCAACTCATAGTCCGGGTTCACACCAGTGCGGCTTTGATATCGAGCTACTTCAGCGTGATTTCCAAACCGCAGATCAGTGCAATTTGGATGTTTGATGTGAACCAGGGCTCAGATATGGCGGCTGTAATAGTTTCCTTTATTTGGCATTCTTCTATTTTCATCTGGTGATTCAGCCAGCAAAGCTGTTTTCCAGAAGTTCAAGCTCTTCAGCAGAATGTATCAGTGTACATGGATGAGACCATCCATTTATTAATGGCAGGGATGATTAAAATAAGATTTTACTTATTCATGTAAAATCTTTATCCCAAAAAGGAAAAAATGTTTGCTGTAATGGATTATAAAGTGTTAGCTGGAGTTTGGCTTCAATTTGTATTCAAATCTGTTAATACATTTAACACTCCCATCTCCCTTACAGACTGACAATGCTGCTGTCAGCTTGTGTCCTGGCTCATTCCTCCAAAGTGGTGTCTCACTAATGCAGGAGGTGTGTTACTGGCAGATAACCAAGTGAAAACAGAGAGAAAAAACAAAAGAAAACGTACTCAGCGGCCACATCTAATGTGTAAGCTGCAATATATTACATATTTGGTTTTGGGTTTAATACTGCTTTAATGGTTACAATAGACAAGGGCAGCTTTTCCCAGATGAAATCACATACTCAGTGGGGCTTATTTACTAATGGATTAGAGACTGAGCACTTAAATTGAGGAACGATTCAATTCAATTACACAATCATCTGCTCCTGACTGGGTGATCAAAATTAGCAGAATTTTGTTTTTACATGATTGGATAACTGGATAATTTTTAAAGGATAAGTAAAATTATTAACTTTTCTTTGCAGTTTAGAAAAATGTACATTTACTATTTTTTGTTTCGGAAGCCTGGAAAGCATTGCACCAGACATCAACAGATTGCTGGTGCCATGCAAGTCTACTACAGACTGTCAGTGTAATCTGTCTGCTCGTATTAACAGGCAGTTTACACTGGCAGGAAGAATCAATTAACTACCACAGTGCTCAACAGCACCAAGGTAGTTCATTGAGAACTACAAGCTGATATCCACAAAAGCTGTCTGGGCTTGTAGTCTCCCATTCACAGAACTCCGAATGAACAACATGGCTGCGTTTTTGAAAAAATTGTAAGTATACAATCCAAACGCATACGTTCCTGTGTTAAAAATGGCTGTGTGTACAAGCGGGTGCTACAGCGACAGTCGGCTGGAACCGAACAGAACCAGCAAGGGAGAATGTCACCAGCACACCGAGGATCACCAGTACAAAAGTTTTAATGAATGATCACATAGTTACAGCAAGGCAATGTTTCGGAGTGTCATAGGACCCCTTCATAAGGCATGTGATTTTTTTTTTTTTTTAAATTGTGACCGCTAGCAGGGGGAGAAGAAGCTGGCACATTTTAGAAAGTGGCTGAATTCCTAGAGTTCAACTTTAAAGTAAATGCTCACTTTGCAAAGTGACCGCTCACTGAGCTAAGTAAACAAGGTGAAATTGTGTTCAAATTAATATGCCGGTAAAAAGAGCTTTTTTTAATCTTAATTTACTGGGCAAAACTTGACTGGCTATTCAGCAGACGCAGGTTCCTTTTGTTTCCTAACATTCACTGTGCAAAGTGAAGATAAACATGAACATTCACTTTGGAAAAGTGAACAGCCTATAAAGTGTTACTAAACCCACAACAGTAAAATCAGTCTGTATATGAAGTAAAGCATGCTTGTTATACTCACTGTGGAACCTAAGGGGTTAATCCTCCGCATTTTATAAAAAGGATGTTTGATCCTGTCCTCCCTTTCTTCTACTGTCCCCAATCCATCTGCTGATACAACAGAACATTGGGGACGAGCTGCACATGCTCAGTTTGGTGTGCATAGCTAGAGAGTTTTTCTTCTTGGGAGAGTGCATGTGATAACAGAGCCAATCAGCGCTGTCCAGACACTGGGTTAGGGGTTATGCAGCCTCATAGGACAATCAGGGGAGAATGAAAACTCCTCCTACAAGCTTTAACCAGTGCTCTGCTGGGCACTGATAGAATTCACAAGACTGGTCTAACTGCTGATGAGAAAAGATATATAGCAGTTTATATTTATTATAATAATTGCATGTCCATGTTCTGTGTACTGTGGGAGACCAGATATAGTGAATACAGGGTCCCGAGTTTAATAACACTTAAGTAAAAAACAAAAAAATCTGTTGCTCATAGCAACTACAAAAGTGTCGATTTTTTTTTGTAGTCCCACACAACTCCAAGGTATGCAGACATGCCAACTATTTCATCACTAAATAATTATAACTTCCCGTTTTATTTTTTTCTCCTATGATCTTTTAAATACCATAAACGCTTCCCCCCCCAAAGGTCAGGTTTGTGTCACAACAGAAGAAACTGCTTAATTCAACGCCCACTTCTTTCATGTGAAAATAGAGAGGGAAGCGTTCTGGTTACTTTAATCGTTCAAGAAGTTCCCTCTATAACTTCCCTGACATCTTAGCAGCTTGAGCACGTGGTGCCCTAATCAACAGTACTGCGGTGTTAACATGACTCAGCATGCAAAACGGAAATCTCGGCTCTTGCTTGATACAGATATTTCCATCAATAGAAAAATCCCTTAAAGGAGAGCTCATTTGAAGATAGAGAAAAACAGACAGTACAGTCTATACTGCCCACTCAGTGTAATGTGAATGAAATATGAAGAACTTACTTTAGTGTGAAGAGAGTAAGTACGTTGCTTACACAATTCCTGGTCTGCTCGTCATATGACATCACATGAAGTCTGCAAACCACCTGGCGGCAGAATATCATTTTCACAGGGATGACAGACTGTCTATGGTACAGATCAGGGGTTAACAAGAAAAATGGGGGCCCCAATTGTGGCCCTTGGTCTCAGAGTAGAAATAGCCAGTAAGCATCATTGCACTGCACAATAACACGAAGTAGAAGATAGGACTGTTCACCTGGAGTGCACCTAGGACTTTGGCTAGCTTTCCTTGGAGTAGGTTCAAAATGAACACAACTATGGTGCACCCAAATCCAACTATAGTATACGCAAAAATCTTTAACATTCCTTTGCTACAATTAATAATTATTATTCTGTGTCATGTTTGCCAGGACTGTGTACCTCCATGGCAACCAGGACTGTCTACCTCCATGGCAACCAGGGAAGCATCACAATGCTGTAGGTAGAGTTACAGGGTTTGCTTGACTTCTTATGCACTCCCTTCTGAAAGCATCGTTATCTATTTACAGCTCAGATCAAGCCAGGAGACCTAACCCAGCTATAGACGAGATCGAAAAACAAAAATGGCGTACACGGTTGTGCTGTCATGTTTACTCTTTTCAAAAAAAAAGCAGCATGTTGGATCCGGCATTTTTAATTGTGGCACGCAAATCGCATGTTACATCTGGCATATGAATGATGCTAAAAACCAACGATCTGACGATCAACAAAAATGTTCATTCTGTTTTCAATTCATCTATGGTCTGCTTTGGCTGCAGTCACAGGCCGACTGCATTGGATCTGCCCCTCAGGCATTGCGCCTGTTGCCTGCATGGCGTATTTCAGAACATGTACACTTCAGTGACAACCCACAGAAGAATCACTTCTGTCGGCGGAAAATTGAAGCGGTATTAAACCCAAAAGCAAAAATGTAATATAGCTTACCAATCCTTCCATGTGGTGGCTGCATTCGTGTTTTTTTTTTGTTTTTTAAGGATTTTTTTCCCTCTGTTTTCACCTGGCAATCAAGGTGGTAAAACACCTCCTGTGTTAGACACCACTCTGGATGAAGGAGCACAGAGGCGCCTTTGGACAACAGCATGGTCCCTCTGTTTCAAGGGGTGTGTTAGACAGACTAGCAAATTTAGATACGCTAACAAACTGAAGCCAAACTCCAGCTCACACTGCAGTTGTGGCAAATCTTTTTTTATCTTTTCAGGATAAAGATTTTACATTTAAAAAAAAAAGCTGATGATTGTAAACACCAGTTATTGGTAAATGGTTTGTTTCAACCCACAAACGGATATATCTGAAGGACAGCTTGCTCTGTTGAAAGCCTACTTTACTGGCAGGAACACCAGATGAAAATAAAAGAAAAAGGTCTAAAAAGAAAACTAATGCAGCCAACACATCTAAGAATTGGTGTGATGCAATATAATAAAGGGTTGCTTTTTGGTTTATTACCGCTGTAAAAAAAAAAAAAAAAAAAAAAAAGAGAGGGGTCAGAAAAGTAATTAGGACTTTGTTTAAACTTCTCTTATTGGGGGTTTACAACCACAGATTTGCAACACAGCAGATCAAGTAGCATAAGACTCCATGCACACTGGTAACATTAGATGTGTAAAGTCACATTAAAACATTTTTCAGCGGTTTTTAGCCTTTTTTTGTATTAGCATTTAGTGGCGTTTTGCCGTGTTGGCAGGTTTATTAAAAAAACATCCAAAAAACTGCTGGTCTGCAGTGATTTATCACATTTTTCAGCGTTAGAGCGTTTTTACAGCTGCAACACTCCTCTAGCAACCCACTAGTCCTGGGGTTTTTTTTCCAGCCAAAAAATGTTGATTACAGTCTATGTGTGCATGGACACATAGGATAACATGGTGGGGAGTTTACTGGCAGTAGAAAAAAATGTCAAAACCCCAAAACAGCCGCTGTAAAAACGTCCAGTGTGCATGAGGACTAACGCACAAGTTGCTGCAACACAACAGCGTGAACCCAGCCTTTAAAACATTTTTTATATATGCCTCAAGTATGTCCTGAAAAATTGATCACTACAACAAAAACCACATGTACCCTTAACAATAAAGCAGGCCAGCATATACAAGAACTCCCCCATCACACAAAACAAAAAAACTGTTGGGAGGACAGAACAATATATTTAGCTTATAGCTTGAAAGAACAGGAAACCAGTGTAAGATGCTTTCCTGTCATATCAGATACAATTTGGGGAAAAGAAAGAGGTCTTCATGTTTTATTTATAAGTTGATGAGAATGTTTAGGTAAACAAAGGAAAAAGTGGTTTGACATAAACAGAAGTTAATGAGAACTAAACACTCTGATAATTTAATTTACAAAAACAGAAATAAAGAAGTTTAACCATCACAAAAATATATATAATCAATGTAAGGGTGGGTTGCTTAGATCTTTGATTTGATCATAATTTTGCCTGAAGGAAGAAGGGCTGTTGGAGAGAATATCTGTAATGTAAGGTACAAAGCACCATGCTCTCCCACCACGTAGTATTTGCACAGTAATTATTATTATACAGGACTTATATAGCGATTTACATTATGGAGGGAGATAGTACAGTAACAATACAGTTCAATACAAGAGGGATCAGAGGGCCCTGCTCCTTGGAGCTTACAATCTAGGAGGGAGGGGATAGTGGTACAAGAGGTAATTAGCTGTGGGGGATGAAGTGGTTGGGGGAGTAGGGGATTCCAGTAGTTATCCGGGATCAGGGTAGGCTTCCCTGAAGAGATGAGTTTTCAGAGTGCGCCTAAAAGTGAGCAGAATAGGTGATAGCTTGGGGTAGGGAGTTACAGAGGATGGGTGAAGCCCGTGAGAAATCCTGGAGACGAGCATGGGAGAACAAGGGAGCTAGAGAGTAGGAGGTCTTGCGAGGACCGGAGAGTACGGTTTGGGTGGTATTTAGAGACAAAGTCGGTGATGTAGTTAGGGGCAGTGTTATGAACGACTTTATACGTCAGTGTTTTGAATTTTATTCGCTGGGCAATTGGAAGCCAGTGGAGGGATTGGTTAGTGGAGTAATCTAGTATCCTGATAGGGAGAGCAGCATAGGTAATCAACATTTTTTACTTTTATGGCTTTCACACAGGCGGTCATATAGAACAGTCAGCTGTGCTGAGATTTTACCACTCCTGGCTGCCCACCAGAATTCTAACATTACAGCCTGACAACGCTGTAGACGCACCTCAGCAATTTTAACTCAGGTTGCAGAGTTTGACCAGTAGGACCGCCCACCGAGATCAATAGGGTCACACCACAAATCGCTTTTCAGAGGGCAGTAAACTTACAGCCCGTGTAAAACAGCCCTTAGATGAATGGACGGTGTACTGCATCTGTGCCGCTGCCACCATCCTCACTCTCCCATAGGCGATGGAAGTGGGACGCTGTGGTCATGGATATGTAAACATTTGGGTAGGGGAGGGTACAGGTTATATTCAATCAAGAATCTGCAAAACGTGGGCTAGTAATATTTAGGGTAAATGTGAAATTGTGCTTTAAGGAGATTAATAAGAAAGCTCTAACATTTCTGGCATATTGCCTGCCTGAATCTTCATTTTCTGCTCAGAACACCAAAGAAAAAGGAATGAAAATGAGAATGCCTGTTTGACAAGTAGGAAATATTACCCAATCTGACCAACTCAGGCTGCTGTATTTAATTGTTGTACTTTTAAGACCACCCATTCTCAGCTCATGTTTCAGTCCTGAAGTTTCTACATAGAGGACAACACTACCTTAACCTCTTGCCCTCCTGCGGATGTACCCCCCTTCCTGACCAGGCCATTTTTTTACTGCGCTATTTCAACTGGTAATTGCGCAGTTTCTTTTGGTGGTATTTGATCACCTCTGCGGTTTTTACTTTTTGCGCTATAAACACAAAAAGACAAAAAATGTTGAAAAAACCCCGATATTTATCATTTTTGGTTATAAAAAAGATCCAATAAACTCACAGTTAGTTATAAATGTAGGCCAAAAAGTATTCTGCTACATCTCCTTGGTAAAAAAAAAAAATCTCAATATGTGTAGATTAATAGGTTTGTGTAAAAGTTATAGTGTCTACAAACTATGGTAAATATATTGGAATTTATGAAGCTTTTACTTTCTGACTGCCTATCACATTTCTTGAGGTGCTAAAATGCCAGGGCAGTACAACCCCCCCCCCCCCCACATCAATTGACCCCTTTTTGGAAATTAGACACCCCCAGGATTTTGCAGAGAGGCATGTTGAGTCCAAGGAACATTTTATTTTTTGCCACACATTTTTTGAAAGTGACAATTTTTTTTTTTCTTCACAAAGTTGTCACTTTAACGATATATTGCTCATACATGCCATGGGTATATATGGAATAACAACCCCAAACATTACCACATGTGACAGACTTTTTGTCAGCCTAGCCATGTACAGGACCCCAAAGTCCAATGACCACCTACAGGATTTCAACGGGCATATTTCCTCATATCACTAACCTACTACCCACCACAGTTTCGGAGGCTCTAAAATGCCAGGATAGTACAAACCCCCCCCCCCCAAATGACCCCTTTGTGAAAAGCAGACACCCCAAGGAACTTGATAAGAGGTATGCTGAGTATTTTACAGATATCATTTTTGTCACAGGGTTTTGTAAAAGGAAAAAAAAGAAAAGAAAAAATAAATGTAAATTTTCCTTCTTCGTTTTCCAAAAACATGTGGCAACAAATGATATCTTCATAATACTAAAATACTCATCACCATGCCTCTTAGCAAATACCTTGGGGTGTCTACTTTCCAAAAAGGGGTCGTTTGGAGGGGTTGCTTCTACTATCCTAGCATTTCAGAGCCATCATTAGAAACGTATTTCCCACATCACCCACTCTTGAAGACCAAGCTTTTTCTGACACTTTTTGTTCACATGAAAAAAAAAATGTCTTGCTAGAAAATTACTTTGAACCCCCATATATTTTTTTCAAGCAGAGGCCCTAGAGAATAAAACGGTGGGTGTTGAAATTTTTTAAGTCACACATTATTTGTGCAGCGATTTTTCAAACGCAAATCTTTTTAGGAAAATTACACTATTTGGAATTTTAATGCACAAAAACACAATATATTGCCCAATTGTTTGATAAATTGTAAAACATGATGTTACGCCGAATAAATAGTTAGTAAACATGACATGCTTTAAAATTGTGCATGTCGGTGCAATGGCAGCAAAGTACATACAGTTTTATTATCAATAGGCGACTTTTTAAAAGCCTTTACAGGTCACCACTTTAGATTTACACAGGAGGTCTAGTGCTAGAATTACTACCCTTGATCTGCCATTCATGGTGATACCTCACAGGCATAGTGCAACCACTGTCTACATATCGTCACGGAGTCAACACTTACGTGCACAGGGGGGCGAGGGTGGTTTTTTTTTCCCAGTTATTTTGATTTTTTAAATTATTTTTACACTGCCCTTTACATTTTTTTTGATCATTTTTAATGCTATCACAGGGAAAGTAAATATCTCCTATAATTTCAATGCATTGTCATATATTCTTTTTTGAGAAATCTGGGCTCTATCAGATTCTAGATATCTCCTCTGCCCTTACATTACCTAATCTCATCAAGATCGGTGTGATCAGATGCTTTCCCAATTTACAAATGGCGCTGTTTATATCCTGCAAAACTGAAGTGATTAAATGCTCGTAGCTTCCGATTTCTTAGACTATAGAGATGACTAAAGTCATTCTGGTCTCTGATCAGCTCTATGGTCAGCCAGCGGATCTGCCAGTTACATTTTCGGATTCTCCTGTGGGACAGGAGAGCCCAGGAAAACTGTGGAAGGCAGCAGGGGGGGATGTCCCTTCCTTCAGCTTGTAAAAACAATTCAGCAGCTAAGGGCAGGGGGGGGGGGAGCAGGCGCATTCACACCCCAAAATAGGAAGCAATGCAAGATTACATCACTTTCCAAAGAGCTGCAGCTTGCCCAAAAATGCAGGTAAGCGGTTGGCAAGTAGTTAAAAAAAAAAATTCTCAATATGGTATGGTTTTAAAACTTTGTAAAATATGTTATGTTTGGGGGGGGGGGGGGGTCTGATCAGGGATTTTTATTTATTTTCACACTTTGCTTTGCAGGAGAAACAAAGATAATTTTTCCTGCAATGCAAAGCTTGCTGTCATGAATCTAACTCATTCATGAACTGTTACGGGTTTGACAGCTCAATAGTGATCTGTGATTGGCTGGAGCTGGTCACGTTACCGGGTGCTGTGATTGGCCCCATATACCATGTGACAGCTGTGGGCCAATCACAGCTCACTAGGAAGAGAAGCAGAGCTGTTATGAATGAGATTGATTCATAACAGCTCTGCTTACATTGTGATCACGATCACTGGACAGAGCCGTCGCGGTTAGGGAGCGCTGCACGCCTCCTTGTGTTGGTATGATATACGGGTACGTCGCTTTGCCTGTAGCTGCCGCCCAACCGCAGTACACTGCGGCCGGGCAGGTGGGAAGTGGTTAAAGTGGTAGTAAAGTCAGATTTTGTACTTGTACCTACAGGTATATTTTATATGCGGTTATCAATAGCAGCTAGTATAGCCGCTAGCAATAATCGCTGTCTTCAATGGCTCGACAGGAGGGATTCCCCTGTCAATGCTGTCTATGCTAATGGTGGAATCGAGCTAATTTCTTTCCCGTGGTTGCAGGAAAAAATTTTGCTCCGTGTATGGGCTGCTTAAGTTAGTATACTGAGCTTCACAGTAAAGGCTAGATTAATATCAAAGGTAAGGCAGCCCACTGATTAGGCAACCATTTTTTTTTTTTGTTCATCCAGCAGACAGAGCCAAAAAAATTACTCTATTTCCCCATCCACACTCTCGATGTGGATCGGGAAATCACTCCTGCCATGTTAGGAAAATTTCCCCATTGTCAGAATAAAACACTTATCAGAGCTGCCGGCTATAGCTGGCGACACTGGTCATGCAGAAATGTTCCAACAGGCTGGTTGTACAGAAGTCAATTGGTACAACCAGTACATCTGCACAACCAGCCTGCCCATACATTATTATACAGTATTTATATAGCGCCAAAGGGTTTGCTCAGCGCTGTACAATAGCAAGGGGGACAGAACATGAGACAAAACAGTAACAGTACAATACACGAGGGGTTCGAGGGCCCTGCTCTTTCGAGCTCACAATCTAGGAGACATGAATTTAAATTTGAACAGTCCCAGCTGAGTTAGCCGAATTTGAATTCATGTATGATCGGCTTTAGTCAGTTTTTTCGCTCAACAAGCGTATTGAATGAAAAAAACTCAACCGGTTCCTCCATTCACTCACTCAAAGTGTATGGGGGAATCATTCCTGCTAAACTACTGTATTTTGATAGCAGGGGAGACTTGCCTGCCATCAGAATACACTGATCAGCAGATTATAGCCTGCAGAGCTGTTCGAACAGGAAAACCCAACAGGGCAGTTGTACAGAAGTTTATCGATAGAACGATTTCTCTACATCTTCCATGCTAATAGGTGGATCGCAATTTGGCTGGTTCCTGCTGAACCGGCTGGAATTCAATCCATCTATGGCCATCTTAATTGCTTACTTGTGCTCCCACTCTATTTTTAAGCTGGACATACATGGATCAAAATTCAAATTTTGATTCCTCTATGGCCATTATCGTTCACGAGAAGTTGCTATATTGATTGAAATTCTCATGAACTGGCTTGTCGGAAAATTTAATTTCGATCAGCGGATGCAGCCAATTGGCTATAGCACTGATTAGTGTATTCTGACATCCTTGTCCTGTTGTCAGAATACAATGACACACTGGGGAAGATTCCGGCATCAGGTCAGTTTTTCTGGGGGCTGAACGGAAAAAAACTCCACCATATATGGCCAGCTTTGAGCTCCATTCACATGGACCATTAGCACAACCTGCAAATTCCAGTAGCAAGAATCTGCAGATATCTAAGCTGGAATGACAGGTGTGTGGGAAGAGCTGCAATGACAGGCTGACGGAGGCCGCAACTATTCATGAATGTTCGCACTGCCAGCAATCATCTGTCACTAACTGAAGGTAATCCCTGGTATTCCAGCCACAGGAATCTGCAGGTTGTTCATACTGTGTGTGAATGCAGCTTACGAAGAATGACTGCAGTTATCTCACTTGGTCAAGCTTTGAAAAAAAAAAAAAAAATCTTCTTTAACCCCTTCACACCAGCACCTCCTGACCCTTTAAGGGTTTCAGAAGCCAGAAGGTGGGGCGGGGTTTAGGGTCATGTGACCGCAGCGACACGCCGTCACATGATTGGGAAAGGTCCCGATCAAAAGAGGCGATCGGGACCTTTCCATGAGTACCAGGCATGTGTGCTGGGAGTGAGCAGGGCGCGTGCTTTCAGCACATGTTCTTTTTTAATAGAACGCAAATGTGCGGCCACTCGGCATCTAGGGAGGTCGCACATTTGCGTTCGGCCGGCGTGAAGAAGTTAACCACTTGCCTACAAGGCACTTATACCCCCTTTCTGCTCAGGCCAATTTTCAGCTTTCAGTGCTGTCGCACTTTGAATGACAATTGCGCGGTCATGCAACACTGTACCCATATGAAATTTTTATAATTTTGTTGAGACACAGAGCTTTCTTTTGGTGGTATTTAATCAACTCTGGGTTTTTTTACGTCTTCCTAAACAGACCAAAAACAACTGAAAATTAAAAAAAAAATGTTTCTCAGTTTCTGTTTTCGAATTTTGTAAATACAGCAATACCTCGGTTTAAGAATTTAATTTGTTCTGCAGGACTTTTCTTATAGCGAAAAATTCTTAAACCGAAACGCCGTTTCCCATAGGAATGCACTGAAAACCAATTAATCTGTTCCGGAGATCACAAAAAAGTAAACACTAATAAATACCGCATGAGTTATTTTATCAAGCCATGCGGCATTTTAGTAGTGACAACCATGTGTTAATATTTCAGCTGTCAGCGGGGTTCCCCACAATGTAAAAGAATTGCCGACAATTAAAAAAACTGAGTGGGGTCCCCCTTCCCATCCATACCAAGCCCTTCGTGTCTGGTATGGATTTTGAAGGGAACTCCCACACCAAAATCCATACCAGACCCTTTTCAGAGCATGCAGCCTGGCATGTCGGGGGGAGGGGCAAACAATGTTTCTTTTTAGTTTCTGAGAAGAAACATTTCCGTTAACTCTGGGGAAAGTGACAGCTAATTCTGTGAGCTATAGTGAAGAAAAAAAAAAAAAAAGAGCCAGCAACTGCATTTAAAAATCAGCACTGACATACGCTTTGTATTGCGAAACAAAATTCATACAAGATTTGTAAACCTAGGCATTATTTTAAGTGGATTTTAATTTGTAAACCGAAAATTACTTTAACCGAGGCATTCTTAAACCGAGATATTACTGTAAGTGATTTTTCTCCTTCACTGATGTGCGCTAATGAGGCTGCAGTGATGGGCACCGATAGGCGGCACTGAGGATGCACTGATGGGCATTGACAGGCATCACTGGTGGGCACTGAAAGGCAGCACTCATATGGCACTGATTGGTGGCACTGAAATGCAGCTCAGATGGGCACTGATATGTGGCATTGATGTGCACTGGTAGGCACTGATGGACACCGCCAGGTGGCACTGATGGGGCTACACTGATCATCAGTGCCCTAAGTGTACATGTCCCCTCTGAGTAATGCCGATTACCGGCTCTCTTCTCACAAGCAGTCAGCGTGACAGTTCGTGAGAAGAGGAATGGCGATAACCGGCGTTTCCTTATTTACATGCGATCAGCTGTGATTGAACACAGCTAAATCACATGACAGAGCCAAAGTCATCGGCTCTTTCGTTAATTGGTGATCCGGGGGCGTACGTGCGGTTAGAGTAGGAGGACACCCTCCCAGAATGAGAGAACCGCCGTGCACCCATCATTACCTTATATGACAGGCGGGAGGCGGTTAAACAGCTGTGTTCAGAGATATGCAATGTCTGCCACAAGCAAGAGGTGCGTCTGCCTTCAATATGCTCCCGTACATTGGCATTGATTGAATTTTGAAGCTACTTTACTGCATCATTGACCTAAACTGAAAAAAACAAACAATACTTCAAATAATTTATTTTATGTCACTACCTAATACCTATAAGTCATTTTGTGAGAGAGCCTGGCATTCAGACCTAATTTACCTACTTTAATTCCTCATCTAACAGTTCCAAACAAAAGCTGAGAGCACTTTTGCATCAAACAATGAATAATGCTCGTGTAAATATATATATATATATATATATATATATATATATATATATATATATATATATAAAAACTTATAAATTATCTTATTTTATATGTGACCACAATCTCTGTTCTCAGCTGCATATGGGGTTTAGAGAACTAGGGGAGGAGAAACAGCACTATGTTGATCTTCCCAGTGAATGGCAGTGCAGTGTGGTGTGTGAGCACAGGTCTTGGTCATTGCAGGACAGGCTGCTCTCCTAGTAGTCAAAACTGACCACTGCAAGGATGTGCTTCTATGCCTAGCATGTTCAGTTTGAAAAAGGAAAATAGAGGCACTGGCAGAAACATCAGGTATTTCACACAAAGGAAGCAATACAAAGAATATGATACTTTTTAATACGCAATACAACAGACACAGCAAGAATATGAAACATTTAAAGGCTCAATGTTTTGTACCTTCATACATTCTATGCATATAGGTAAAAAATCTTCTGTGTACAGCTCCCCCACCCCAAATACCCAAGCCTCACTGCAATCCAGCGATATGCACGGGAGCCTCGGCTCTCCCTCCTCATTGACTGCTGTCAATCACAGGCAGTGAGCCAACAAGAGAGGGGGCAGGTCTCTGTGTGTGAACAAGCAAAGTAGTGACTCGGGGCGAGCAAACACCAGTGCCCCCATAGCAAGCTGCTTGCTCTGGGGGCACTTGGCAGGAAGGAGGGGCCAGGAGTACTGGCAGGGAAAATGAGAAGAGGAGAATTATGGCTACTCTGTGCAAAACTAATGCACAGAGCAGGTAAGCATGACATGTTTATTGTTAAAAAATGCCTTTACTATCTCTTTAAGATCAACAACTGTCCACAGTTGACTGCAGAATAATGACCCATCTATATAAACTCAAATAATGTACACTAGAGTTATACATTGTGTACAGTAACACGTAGGCTTGATAAGTCAAGTTATCCAGAGGAAACACAATGGTTTTAAGATACACATTGCTACATATATGTCAATGTTTTACAAATAATTGCCAACAATTTCTCATGCCCAAAAATTGTTCAAGCCATTTAGAGACCAAAGCCAGTCTGTAGAAAGGAGGTAACGGGTATTTTATTAAAACGATTTCAAAAATTTTCATTTTACCCGTGTTGGTACACTCCTGACCTTAGGATCAAAATGGAAAAAAAAAAGCATCCTTCCGAAAAAAACAAAAGAATCCCTAGTGTTACCTGCTTGATTTAGTATTAAAACTTCCTATGGCATAAACAGGATTAAATGTGAGAACATAAAAGGGCGCCGGCTTCTATTTCTAGAAGGGTGTTGAAATCGGACAGTGTCGCCGTGACTCATTGTTCAGGTTGAATAACCGGATCTCCATGTATCTCCTTAGCTTTGGCCTAACAGCCATTTCAGTAGCCAGGTTTCACACAAAGAGCAGACACACCCCAGCTTGTGAGCTGACAGTGTCCTGGTGAGAAGCACTAAAAGAGGAATTGGATGCATTCCATTTGCAATTCCTTTGTTTTGGGTAAACAAAGCAACAGCATTTTGAATGACAAAAAAATACCATTTGCACATTTCACCAATTTATTTAAATCCAGCTTTCTGCATTAAGGCCAGATTCACATTACTGCATGTTACCTCAACACTCAAGTCACCCTAGGTTCACACCTAAGCATTATCCGCAGAAACGCTCTACAGTCCATTTAACATGATTTCCTATGGGACACATTCACATCTCCCCGTTTTCACCCAGTGCGTTTTTTGGAAAAGGTCGGGGATCTTTTTTACCACAAAAAAATAGCATTTTTAGTTCTAGAAACTTCAATAGAAATGCTGCAGAAAAGCACGTATTGCGTTTTTGCCGCGTTTTAAATCTGACTAGCAACAAGAAAAATTAAAAAAAAAAAAGCAATATCGCTGCAAAAATGTTGCAAAAACACAACGCAAAACGCATGGCAGAAACAGGTCAAACACAAACTGCATAGGTGTGAATCTAGCCTTCAACATTACAAATGCATCATGGTGTCACCCACGTTATAGCGCCCTGCAATGCATGACAAAGAATGGTAGTTTGTTGTGTAACAAAAACTGGTCATGTGTGATTTTAAGCATGTCAGAGTGTGTTGGCAGCCCATTCATTTTTAACGCAACACATTAACATGTGAAATTATGTGTGACACAGCTTGGATTTTGATTGCCATGACAATACACCTGCTTTATAGCGCACCACAATGCACATTAGCACACAGTTAAAAAAAAAAAAAAATTTAAGCCCCTTAGGATGTGTTGGTAGTCTATTAATTTGGAATGGAATGCCCTAAAATAAAATAGGGGATATCATATTGCGTGTTAACGCACTGCATATAAGTAAATGGGATATTAGTTGGTCAAATTATCTGAATATAAGAGTTATATGCTGTACCTGTTAATAAATCACTGATCATGGTTAAATTAATTGTGAACTCTCTTCTTTGCAGCAAGCACTTAGTTTTTCATTTTTATGCTACAAATGAGTATAACTGTAAACTAGAATGTAATAATACAGTAAAGCTGGCAACACATGACTCCAATTTTGGCTGATTCCAGTAAGAATCAACGAATGATATTCAGGACATTTGTTGCCCTATTGGCACCACCTGGCTGGGAAAAAAATTAACTGAAAGATCTAAATAAAGAAAAAAAAAAACATTTGCAAAAATATTTAAACTATATGAGATTGTGAGAAAGGGAGGGGGATGTAGGAGATGAGAGACATTTTATCTATAGATTGTAAGCTCTCAGGGGCAGCTCTCCTATCCCTCTTGTACGGTCTTCCTTTATATTGTAAAGCGCTGCACAAACTGTTGGCGCTATATAAATCCAGCATAATAATCTAATGGGTGATGGTCTGATTTAACAACTGCCTTCTATGTTTGTTGTTCTTTTCACACCTACCTCATGCATCTGTATGCGCAGTGCCCATGCAGTGAAAGAATGAATCATTGTCCTATAAAAGACTATACATGCGGTTATATATTTAGGACATGTTTCTAGTAGGCTGAGAAATCTTGCTCACAAGTCTGCTCTGTCTCCATCCTACCACACTTCACACACATTTATGAGATGAACACAAGCCATGTTGCAGCCAGTGTCTATGCTGAACATTGCATAGTGTTTGACCAGCCTTACAAATACCTAGGAAGCTTGTTTATTCTTCTGGTTACCTAGCAACAGCGTTCCTTCTGAACACTACCGAAGTAAAAGTGGAGCCGTCTCCTACAGCAACTAACTGGCTTGGATTGTCAATCACACAGGATTAGGACAACCTCCGCTTCTGACCGCTTAGGCAATCGCAGGGGAAGCGGGTACCGGTCAAGATCGGGTACCCGCACCCCAAAGGTGCCAATCCTTAATGGGGAGCGGGGGACAAAGGATTGAGCAGAACTTGCCCTTTTGGGTGGAGCTCCGCTTTAATTTGCAGGGATTTCCTCTCACTTCCTATTTGGCTATAGAAGAGGAAGTGAAGGGAAATCGCTGCAATGGGACACAGATGGCGAAAAGAAATTCTGGCAGGGTTACAGCCCTCCCTTTCTCTATCCATATGAAAAAAAAAGAGCTTTGCCTATACTGTACTTTAAGAGGGGGGGGGGGCGCATGGAAATCATACTTTGACTAGTACCCTAATAAAGATTTTTTGCAACAGAAACTTTTGGAAAATATTGACTTATTTGCCCATGTGTTTCCATTTCTGTATTTTACTGACTTCTTTTTTGATTGTATAGTTTTTAAATGCAAAAATATTAATACTAATAGAGCCTCTGAGTATGGGAAGCAGGGTGACATCACTGAAATTGCTGGTACCCTAAATTTGTCTGGCCTAGTTATACGTTTTATTATTCACTCTGCCAGTGGGGAATTAGAGGAAAAAAAAAATCTAACAGAAGTAA
Organism: Staurois parvus; assembly: GCF_062004578.1. Taxonomy (NCBI): domain Eukaryota; kingdom Metazoa; phylum Chordata; class Amphibia; order Anura; family Ranidae; genus Staurois; species Staurois parvus. The sequence goes on from NW_028317962.1 coordinate 6,856,400, forward strand.
TAACCCTCCCTTACACTATCCAAAATAATAAAAATAAAAACTGTTTGCCTATAGTTCTACCTGAAGTGTCATTTTGGGAAACTTACATAAAATGGAAAAAAAAAAAAAAAAAAAAAAAAAAAAAAAAGAACAGTAACAATGCATTAAATCACCCCTACACATTACACACACCCGAACGCATGCATTTAGCATTATACCCATCTAAAAAGAGCCCATTATATACATTAGTTACCATTTCAGGTGCAAACCATTCTGGCAAATCTATGGGATAGGTGGGCATGATTCCCTGCACACTAGTGTCTTTATAACGTTTAACGTGTTAGCGTTGTATTAGCTTTTTACTGTACATGTAGAAAAAAAAGCTGTGTTTTAGGAGCGTTCAGCGGTTTTTGTTCTCTGCCAGAAAAATGCTCCCAACACCTGTACAATGGATGTGTATGGACTATTTTTGAGGAATAAGAATATTGTGTCACTTTAAATCACTTTCATACACACAGCCAATTTAAAAAAAATGTGCAACTACATCCAGGCAGGGCCCATTGACACCACACACACTGGGTTGCATAGCTCAACACAACGACAACCTGGAATCCATCATTTCCAACAAACAAAATTCACTGCAACATACGGTGTGGGGTGTGCGCAGGGTGCTAGCAGAACATGCTGAGTGTAAATTTAGGGCTGCGTGCTGCAGAGCATGTTAGGGCCTGCAACATGTTGTGATGATCTACACTACATCGCAACACACTACCATGTGTATAAAAGAATGAAATGTCATTTTGTAACATTTTAATTCAACAAAAAGGGAAACAGAGCAGTGCATTCTAACAACACATCGCACTGCTCCATTGCAGGGCACACCAGAGGCCTCTGATGGGTGCTCTGAATAAACAGCGCAATGTGTTTTTTAACTTAATTAAAATGTTACAAAATTACATTTCATTCTTTTTCATAAGAGCTCATTCAAACTAGCGGTTGAGGGGAAGTAAAAGCCTGCGGATGAGTTGTGTTTTTACAACTTCCCCTTCAGCTGCAGAGGCAGCAGCCAGGGTGTACACAAGTCACATCTGTGCTGCTTTGTTTTGCAGCCAGAATTATAAATGCTGTTCCTTTCGATGGGTGTAGCACACAACAAGTACAACCTATTCAAGTGAACACATCAGCACTGCAAGCCGACATCAAGTGGTTGTGCTGCGGGATTTAAGGTGTTGCAGCAGACGGTAAGGACGTGATACCATACCCCCTGACCACCTGCCAAATACTCTGAAGAGTAAAACATGGATCGCTCTTTAGAGAGCACAGCAAATGTGAACGAGCCACGGGTTGAAGGAAATAAAATTGCTCGATTTTCTCTATCAACCCAGTCAAAGTTAATGGGGGAACCCCAGCTGCTGCGTTATTGTTACTGACAGGGGGAGGTTTCCCAGCCATCAGAACAAAAGGCCAAAATCTGCCCCCTGTGCTCCTTCATTTAGAGTGGGGCCACTCAAAAACAGGTGTGTTACTGGCCAGATCAGCAGGTTAAAACAGAGGGGAAAAAGCCTAAAATGAAAACTAATGCAGCCACCACATTTAAGTTTGGTAAGCTGCAATATATAACATTTTTAGTTTCGGGTTTAATACCACTTTAGTAAAGATCTCAGGCATGTTCAGATCCTAGTCCAAACACACCTGAGCTAACCTGTCAGGAAGATGTCACTGCAGACAGCCAATCATAGGTCGCCCCGGAGCCGAATGTATACACGGAGTGCTTAAATGAGTAGCAGTGAGATGGGGAATGCCTCAGCCACTTATGATTGGTGTGATATTTCAGTCGGGTACAAACTTGTATCAAAACACACCTGAGTTCATCCATATTTCAATGAACAGCAGCATGTGTAGGTAATAATTAGCAACACACTGTACAAAAATGCAACAAATCCTAATTTTTTTTTCCCAGCACACACCAACACAGCACACTGTGAACTAATAGGATATAAAGAACGGACCTTGTCTGCTCCTTGGGAAGGCACACGGCAACACTGCCTAACAATCCTTTCACACTGGTGTTCAGTCTGGATCTCTATGGCAGTTTTTAACGTGTTTGTAAAGGCGTCATATTTTTAAAATAATAAACATATTATACTTACCTGTTCTGTCAAATGGTATTTCACAGAGCAGCCTCTTACCTCCTCTTCTGGAGTCTCCCACCGGCGCTGCCTGCTCTTCCTGTTCACCAAATGCCCCCTCAGCTGCTTAGGGGGCAATCACAATCCAGGTTGTGTGTGTTCACAGACACACACAGCACAACTTAGCCCTCAAAGCCCCCCCCCCCCCCCCAGGATTTGATTGACACCAAGAGGGAGAAAAAGCAGCACTGCTGTGAGCACAGCGCTGGGTCGAAAGAGGACTCAAGTAAGTGATTAAGGGGGGATGATATTTGAAGGTTTTGTATCATACTGCAGAGAAAACATTAGGGTAAAAAACCTTATGCCTTTACACCCACATCAATACCGGGCACATTCAACCCCCTTCCCGCACCAATTTTCAGCTTTCAGCGCTGTCACACTTTGAATGAAAATTGCGCAGTCATGCAACACTGTACCCTATTGAATTTATTTTTTTAGACAAAATAGAGCTTTCTTTTGGTGGTGTTTAATCACCACTGGGTTTTTATTTTTTGCCAAACAAAAGAAAAAAATGCAGAAAATTTAGAAAAAACACGTTTCTTAGTTTCTCTTATAAGATTCTGCAAATAAGTCATTTTCTTCTTCACTGATGTGCGCTGATGAGGCTGCACTGATTATTAGTGTAAACAACGTACTCATTGTGCCCTGTCAGACTTGCCAGTTATCAGCTCTCGTATTCTCACACGAAGACAGCATGTGAAGAAAGATATACCGATAACTGGCAAGTCTGTTTACATGTGACCAGCTGTGATTGAACACAGCTGATAACATGGTAAAGGGTCGCTGTGATTGGCCCTTTACCGAGATCTGTGATCAACCGTGTGTAAAGAATACAACGATCACAGAGCACTCGATGCATATGTGGGAGGACATCCATGGACGCCCGCCCAGAACTGGAAAGCCATGGCTAGAGACTGGTCAGGAAACAGTTAAGACAGATTCAGACTCAACCAAAATGTAGGACTATGGTTGGGCAGATGTAAATAGATGATTGATCATTCACCTACCTCTCTCTCTCTGTTCAGGGCCATTTTATTTTTTAAATGGAACAAAGCTGCATCCCTTTCCATTAAGATGGATCTCAATGGCTGCCATCTGTTTAAAGTTGTACTCAAAGCATAAGGATTTTCATCTTAATGCATTTCTCTGCAGCAAGGTCAAAACCTTTCATGATCCGAAACCCCCCTAAAGGGATATGTTCACCTTCTAAAATAAATTAATAAATGAACGTTTTTTTGTTTTGTTTTTTTAAAAGTGCATTTACAATTTTTTTTTTTTTTTAGGATCCTCGGAAAGCACTGCACCAGCGTTCAGAAGATCACTGGTGCCATGCAGAGCTCCTGCAGCAAACTGCCAGTGTAAGCCATTTGCCCATACCTCATATGGGCAGGCAGTGTCATACTGACAAGAAGAATCAATGAACTACCAGAGCGCCCAACAGCACCGTGGTAGTTCATTGAGAACTACAAGCCGACAGCCTCAAAGGTTGCTGGTATTTTTAGTTGATTCATTCACGGAACTCTGAATTAATGACATGAAATGTGGGTGGAGCCCCACACAGCTGCGCTCTTTAAAAAAAATGACAGAAGGAAGGGCTAGTACAAAGGGCTCGGATTGCTGAGCCGCTGCGGGAACATGTTACATGTTCCTGAAGATGAACTTACCCGGCTCTTCTTTTGATGCAGCATTGTACCCATCTGCACCAGTGCTGCTCTCTCTTCATGTACTCACAGAGAAGACAGTGGGGCCATCAACTCCTTCTGCTGTCAATGAAATCCTGTGAGAAGAGAGCATGGCCAAGCTGCACTGCATGCGTCAATAGACACAAGGAGCCCGGCTTAGGAATGCACCCGCATGAGTGTCCCCTTACCAGCCGGCTTGATATAGGGACACTCATAGAAGAGGAGGACAGCACTGGTGGGGGACCCCAAAAGAGGAGGTTCGGGGCCACTCTGTGCAATATCCATATACAGAACAGAGAGGTTTAACATTTTAACTAAAGAAAAAACCTTTACAGCCACTTTAAATATGAAGTGAACCCTCCTCTCATTTACAGCCGAGGAAGCTGGGAGAAGCAATATTGATCTGTAGTTGTCATGGCGATGCATGTGATCAGTTATGACACCAGCCATTTGATGGTTTGAGGGTGAAAGTCAATGTGTCAGTTATCACTGTTAGCTTTCCAGGAATGGAAGGGTTCTGGATAGCCATGAAGTGGACGGGATCAGGACTGAATAAATCAGTTCTATTTATGGCCGTTTTCAGGGAAGAAACATTTTCAGTTTACATTCCTCCCCTGGGATTGCTTTCTAAAACGGCTAAAAAAAAAGAAAAGGACTGATGTCACCTGAACTCGTATTTATCGGGATTTCCATAGAAAAAGATAAGATCGGAGCGGTGAGGGCGGTGTGCAAGGCCCCGAATACACGGGGTGGCGGGGTGTGGAAGACAAATGTATTGTGGCCCCAGCCATGAGCACACAGCACGGTGTACACAACACAGGGAGGGACTGCAGGGGATTCAGCGCCGCCAATGTGCACCATACACACGGAGCCGACGAATCCAGCCCGAGGTGGGGGCTCTGGAATAGGGGTTGCTATGGACAACATCTCCCTGGTAACAGTATCCAGGGAACTCCTCCCCGGGATTGTTTACAAGGAGAGCCGATGAGAATCCTCCGACACAACAAACAGTACCCCCCCCCCCAGCATTGTACGGCCCCATCATTGTCTCCTCACACAGCCCGGCACACCATGACAGAGCTCGGCGGACGGCTGGGCGGGGCAGTGCCGAGTCACCGCTCCGGGCCTCCTCATCCCCACACCCGGCCACCTCACACTGTGCAGGCGACCACCAAACTCCAGCCGCCTGCGGCCTACGCCTTGTCATAGAGCAGCGACGACGATCCCCCCCTCCTCCACCCCCCGGAGAGCGGAGCACACCCAGCTCACTCAGACCCCTTCCCGGAGCCCCGACACCCTCCCCGCACTCACCGGTGATGGGTCTCAGCTATCCGTGTCCCGGGCATTTCGAGCTGCCGGCGGGGGGCTCGCCTGGCGGAGAGCGGGGAGCATCGTGTCCTTCCGGCTGCTCAGCGCTTCTTCCTGCTCCCAGAATCCTCCGCCGCCCTCTCCCCTCCCCCAGCCTGCCTCATTCCCCCTCCCTCCCCCACAGCGTCCCTACAGGCGACACACACCCCCACCACTCTCCTGTGTGTCACGTGACGTGCCCCCTCCGCTCTCTACTACACCCGGCTGTCCCCACACCCTCCCCAAAGCACCCCGACTGTCCAAACACCCTCCCCAAAGCACCCCGGCTGTCCCCACACCCTCCCCACTACACCCGACTGCCCCCACACCTTTCCCAATGCACCCCAACTGCCCCCACACCCTCCCCAATGCACCCCGACTGTCCAAACACCCTCCCCACTACACCCGACTGCCCCCACACCTTTCCCAATGCCCCCCAACTGCCCCCACACCCTCCCCAATGCACCCCGACTGTCCAAACACCCTCTCCACTACACCCGACTGTCCCCACACCTTCCCCACTACACCCCAACTGTCTACACTACACCCCAACTATGCCCACACCCTCCCCACTACACCCCAACTGTCCCCACACCCTCCCTAATGCACCCCAACTGTCCAAACACCGTCCCCACTACACCCCACTGTCCCCACACCTTCCCCAATGCACCCCAACTGCCCAAACACCCTCCCCACTACACCCCAACTGTCCCCACTACACCCCAACTATCCCCACACTCTCCCCACTACACCCCAACCGTCCCCTCTACACCCCAACTGTCCCTACACCCCGACTGTCCCCACACCGTCCCCACTACACCCCAACTGTCCCCACTACACCCCAACTGTCCCCACACCCTCCCCACTACACCCCAACTGTCCCCACTACACCCGACTGTCTCCACACCCTCCCCACTACACCCGATTGTCCCCATACCCTCCCCACTATGCCTCGACTGTCCCTACACCCGACTGTCTCCACTGCACCCCAACTGTCCCCACTACACCCGAATTGTCCCCACACCCTCCCCACTACACCCCAACTGTCCCCACACCCTCCCCACTAGACCCCAACTGTCCCCACTACACCCGACTGTGTCCATACCCTCCCCACTATGCCTCGACTGTCCCTACACTCTCCCCACTACACCCCGACTGTCCCCACTACACCTCGACTGTCCCCACACTGTTCCCCACTACACCTCAACCGTCCCCACTATACCTTGACTGTCCCCAAACCCTCTCCACTACACCCCAACTGTCCCCACTACACCCCAACTGTCCCCACTATACCTCGACTGTCTCCAAACCTTCCCCACTACACCTCAACTGTCCCCACACCCTCCCCACTGCACCTGACTGTCCCTACACCCTCCCCACTACATCTGACTGTCCCCACACCCTCCCCACTGCACCCAACTGTCCCCATACCCTCCCCACTGCACCCCAACTTTCCCCACACCCTCCCCACTACACCCCGACTGTCCCCACACCCTCCCCACTACACCTCAACTGTCCCCACTGCACCCGACTGTCCCCACACCCTCCCCACTATACCCCGACTGTCCCCACACCCTCCCCACTACACCCGACTGTCCCTACACTCTCCCCACTGCACCCCGACTGTCCCCACACTCTCCCCACCACACCCCAACTGCCCTCACACCTTCCCCACTAAACCCCAACTGTCCCCACTACACCCAACTGTCCCCACACCCTCCCCACTGCACCCGACTGTCCCCACTACACCCGACTGTCCCTACACCCCGACTGTCCCCACAACACCTGACTGTCCCTACACCCCCACTACACCCGACTGTCCCCACACCCTCCCCACTACACCCCAACTGTCCCCACTACACCTAATTGTCCCCACAACCTTCCCACTGCACCCGACTGTCCCCACACCCTCCCCACTGCACCTGACTTTCCCCACACCCTCCCCACTGCACCCTGACTGCCCCCACACCCTCCCCACCACACCCTGACTGTCCCCAGTACACCCGACTGTCCCCACACCCTCCCCACTTCACCTGACTGTGCCCACACCCTCCCCACTGCACCCGACTGTCCCCACACACTCCCCACTGCACCTGACTTTCCCCACACCCTCCCCACTCCACCCTGACTGCCCCCACACCCTCCCCACCACACCCTGACTGTCCCCAGTACACCCGACTGTCCCCACACCCTCCCCACTGCACCCAACTGTCCCCACCCCCCGACTGTCCCCACACCCTTCCCACCGCACACAGACTGTCCCCACACCCTCCCCACTACATGCCGACTGTTCCCACTACACCTGACTGTCCCCACGAAACCCCGACTGTCCCCACACCCTCCCCACTACACCCGACTGTCCCCACACCCTCCCCACTACAACCCGACTGTCCCCACACCCTCCCCACTACACCTCGACTGTCCCCACACCCTCCCCACTACACCCCGACTGTCCCCACACCCTCCTCTCCCCACTACATCCTGACTGTCCCCACACCCTCCCCACTGCACCTGATTATCCTCACTACACCCCGACTGTCCCCACTTCACCCGACTGTCCTCACACCCCAACTGTCCCCACACCCTCCCCACTACACCTGACTGTTCCCACACCCTCCCCACTGCACCCGACTGTCCCCACTACACCCCAACTGTCCCCACACCCACCCCACTACACCCCGACTGTCCCCACACCCTCCCCACTACACCCCGACTGTCCCCACACCCTCCCCACTACACCCGACTGTTTCCACACCCTCCCCTTTCCACTACATCCAACCTCCCCACTATACCCGACTGTCCCCACACCCTCATCTCCCCACTACACCCCCGACTGTCCCCACTACACCCCAACTGTCCCCACACCCACCCCACTACACTCCGACTGTCCCCACACCCTCCCCACTACACCCGACTGTTTCCACACCCTCCCCTTCCCACTATATCCAACCTCCCCACTATACCCGACTGTCCCCACACCCTCATCTCCCCACTACACCCCCGACTGTCCCCACACTCTCCCCAATACATTCCAGACTGTCCCTACACTTTCTCCACTACATCCTGACTGTCCCTACACCCTCTCAATACACCCCGAATGTCTCCACTACACCCCAACTGTCCCTACACCCTCCCCACTATATCCCAACTGTCCCCTGTATTATGTGTTCTACATCCTCTTCTCCTTACCACACCCCGACTGTCCCCTGTATTATCTATTCTACACCCTCCCGTTACATTACACCCTGAGTTACATAGTTAGTCTGGCTGAAAAAAGACAAAAGTCCATCCTGTCCCTTGTATTATGTATTCTAAACCCTCCCCTTCTATTACACCCTGACTGTCTCCTGTATTATCTATTCTACACCCTCCACTCCCTATTACACCCTGACTGTCCCCTGTATTATCTATTCTACACCCTCCCCTTCTATTACACCCTGACTATCCCCTGTATTATCTGTTGTACAACCTTTTCTCCCTACTACACCCCTGACTGTCCCCTGTATTATTTATTCTACACCCTCCTCTTCCTACTACACCTAGACTCTCTCCTGTATTGTCTGTTCTACACCCTCCTCTCCCTACTACACCCTGACTCTCTCCTGTATTGTCTGTTCTACACCCTCCTCTCCCTACTACACCCTGACTCTCTCCTGTATTGTCTGTTCTACACCCTCCTCTCCCTACTACACCCTGACTGTCCCCTGTATCATCTATTTTACCCCCTCTCCCCCTTCTATTACACTCTGACTGTCCCTTGTATTATCTATAATACACCCTCCCTGCTACAGCCTGTCTGTCCCCTGTATTATCTATTCTAAACTCTTCCCTCCTACTACAACCTACTGTCCCCTGTATTATCTATAATACACCCCTCCCCTTCCTACTACACCCCAGACTGTCCCCTGTATTATCTATTCTACACCCTCCTCTCCTATTACACCCTGCCTGTTCCCTGTATTATGTATTTACACCCCCCCATACTATATCCTGACTGTCCCCTGTATTATCTATTCTACACCCTCCCCTTCTATTATACCCCAACTGTCCCCTGTATTATGTATTCTACACCCTCCCCTCCCTACTACGCCCTAACTGTCCCCTGTATTATCTATTCTATGCCCTCCCCTTCTATTACACGCTGACTGTCCCCTGTATTATCTATTCTACACCCCTCCCCACCCTACTACATCCTGACTGTCCTTTGTATCATCTATTCCTCCCCTTCCCTATTACACCCTGTCTGACCCCTGTATTATCTGTTCTACACCCCCCCTCCCTACTACACCCTGACTGTCCTTTGTATTATTTATTGTACACCCCTCCCTACTACATCCTGACTGTCCTTTGTATCATCTATTCCTCCCCTTCCCTATTACACCCTGATTGTCCCCTGTATTATCTATTCTACACCCTACCCTCCCTATTACACCCTGATTGTCCCCTGTACCATCTTTTACACCATTCCATCCCTACTACACCCCGATTGTCCCTTGTATGATCGTTTCCTCCCCACCCTACTACAACCTGACTGTCCCTTGTATCATGTATTCTACCCTATCTCTTCCATTTTTTCATCTTGACTGTCCCCTGTATCTTGCGGTTTGCCTTCTCCATTCTGTACTACATCCTTTGACCATCCTTTGTATTATGTATTTCTTCACACAACATTTTACTACACCTTGACAGTTCCCTGTATTATGTATTCTGCTTCTTTGCAGAGCAATATTATTTCCCCAATCATCTTCCTTCAGCAACTTTTGAGATGATTGATTCTACCTTAAACACCATCTATCCATTTGTCCTTTTAATAAGTTTGTATTTTCCACTATCCAGGAGAGCATAGTGACTTTTGTTTTCTGACCAGATAACCTTGGGGTTAGCAGTCCCCAGTAAGTGTGGCCCATCTATGGTGGTTGTCCCCAGTAGGCCGCTTTGGCCACCAAGATGCCCCATCTGCTCTCTTTTTGGGTCAGCTCCTGCAACCCTCGGCTTGAGGCTTTCTGTGGGCGGGGCTTAGCACCGAGGTGCAGGGACCCCGGAGCAAGCTCTTTCTACTGCCCATAGTAGCCAGCAGGGGCTATGTTAATGTGAAATCAGCATTAAGGCAGTACTAATTAGAAGCTAGAGCATACTTGTTAACTCTTTGTAATCTGTGGCCAAACTTCTACACCATTGACACAAATGCACTATGGACACACTACTGTTAGACTTCACCTCCCGAGGTGTGCAACATTTCTGAACTGGTACCAAGGAGCTTGTACTGGTCTCTACCAACCTATCAGTCCTGTCACCTCACTCCCATTGACTATGATTTGTATTTTGCTATTGGGTAAAGAAAGCACACCATTCATAAACCAATGATTGTGCTCTTCCCGAGGTCTCACTTTATCACTCGTAACTCTCAGACTAGATTCCTAGATACTCCATGCTGTGAGGATGGTCCCACTTTGTGGAGAACCAGTTGCCAGTAAAAGGGTCAAGTATCAGACCCGTTCACTATCAGAGCTTCCTTCTCCATTGCCACGTCACCCAGTTCCTGGCTCTTTGGTTGCTTAACCCTTTTGCTGCCAGAGCCGTTTTTGCACACGTTTAAAAATTATTTCAAGCCTTAAAATTACATAACCTCCTAAACATATGTTTTCTGAAAGCAGACACCCTAAAGAATAAAATGGTGGTTCAAATTTTTTATATTACACGATATTACCGCAAAGGTCTAGGAAATTAAACATTTCAGCAAAAAGCACACTAAAATGAATTTTAGGGCAAACAAACACAATAAATTAGCCAAATTTTTGGTAAAATATAAAAGAAGAGGTTGCACTGCAAAAATACATAGCTAACATGGCAAACCTTAAAATTTGTGTGCGTCTATGAAATGGTGACAAAACTCAGTAACACTTCAAAAGCCCCTATAGGTCATCAGTTTGGTGTTACAGAGGAGGTCTTGTGCTAGAATGTGCTCTCACTCCAGCGTGCGCGGCTATGTAACGTGTATCGCAATCATTGTGTTCACCTGTAGGTGTCCTTATGTGTGTGTTTACGTTTGTACGTGGGGGTGCCTCCAAAAGATCTTTTAATACATGGCGGGAGCGTGCAGTGGGCGCATCGGTATTGGGGGCTTTGGAAGAGATCGGGCGGCAGCACAGCTGCCTGACTGCTTCCACCTGACAGGCACCAGATTGTGTATAGAACCTGCTGTCAGGTTCTTACAATGTATGGACCTGGCAGTGAAATGATTAAAGAATAAGTTCACCTTTTGGCCAAAAATATTAAATGCACATTTTTTGCAAATAAAAAAATGTGCACTGACTATTTTTGGTTGCAGGAGCCTGTAAAGTATTGCACCAGCGATGAACAGATTGATGGTTGCCATGCAGGACTCCTGCAGACCTGTCAATATGCTGACAGGAAGATTCAATTAACTTCCTCTGACTTGAATTCTAAGCCTTACCAACTGCCAATCCTCTCTTAATTGAGGCTTCTTCAGTAGCCAGTAAAAGAACCATCAATGGTCAAGCTTATGTTATGGATTTGGGGCATCAGGTCAGTTTCCAGTAAAAAGAAGAACTAAATCAGAGAAATACACATAAGAGGCTATTGAAATAATGGGGGGCATCCTGTGTAGTCTAGTTTTAGGTAGGTTGTAGGCTTATAAAAGCAACTGAGTCCTCATTGATTTATTCAGAGCTGTCCTAGACATTGTGGCTACATCCTGGGCAGGGGCGGACTGACCATTTGGAAACTCGGGCACTGCCCGAGGGCCCGGAGTCAGTAGGGGGCCCCATGAGATGCCCCTGGTACCTTTTTCATAGGCTTTTTTGAGTTTGGGCAAGGATACAGGGGCCCCATGATCCCCTATTGCCCGGGGGCCCCATGAGTTGTCAGTCCGCCCCTGATCCTGGGATGACCCTGTAAAAGGGTTATGAGGGCTCAATGCGCAGGTACGGCTGGTGCCAAGAGGAGTTTTGCCCAAGAAGAAATAAACATTTCATTGAAGTCAGCTGTGGGACAGGTAAGAAGCTGGGGTGGAATTTTTTTTTTTAAATTCTTTATTTATGTAGACATTACCACACTCACAGAACAGTTCAAAACATATCCAGGATAAACAGGTCAGAAAGGGGTAGCATTCCCTGCCTACAAAAGTAATTGTGCAATAAACAGCCAGAGATGCAAACAGTACGAGAATACAAAAAATAAACATTCGGAAGGCTGCACTTTATACTGTAGGCCATAAAAAGGTAATCAAACAAGGGGCATACCTCAGGGGCTAAACTGACTGCAACCATGAGTGCTCGGATTTGTCCGCTTTTACAGAGAGTGTATGGGAAAGATCAAAAGATAGGGTGGATTCAGATAAAGAAAACGAGAAAAACCAGAGGGAGGGAGGGAGAGGAAAAAAAGGGGGGGTTGAAATGGTGAAGAAGAGGGGTAAGGGATACCGGAGGAAGGAGGGATGTTCCAGTCACAGGAGGGTAAAATGAGTCAGTTGAGTGAGGAGGATACAAAGAGGGTTTTCCCCTCTTCTGAGAAAGTAAACATATTCTAGAGAAGTTAGGTCAGCGAGTAGGCCTCACGCCTGTTTTGCACTGTTAAAATCAAGTCTTCCATTCTGTTGACCTCCTCTACTCTCGACAGCCAGAGCAAGATTGGGGGGGGGGGGGAGTCGTGAATCTCTCCAATCTCTAGGGTGATACAAGATCTGGCGGAATTAAATAGGTGGGGTAGAATCGATTTGCCACATGTTATTTCAGGTATGTCCCAGGCATGTAAAAGAAATGGGTCTTCTGGGAGGACATAATCAGTCAATTTCTGGGAGATATGATGAACCTCTTTCCAGAAAGGTTCTGGGTAGGGGGGGTTTTATAGCTCGTTAGATTTGGCTGGGGGGTAGAACCTTGGCTTTGGGAAAGACCTTCAAAATCGGGTAAAGGAAAAATTGTTTTTCAAAGTTTTCTGGAAATCCTACAGTCTAGTACAGCAATCTCACAAGCATCCCTCCCCACCACCACCCATGAACTGTGAACCACTTGAACAGTATAGCTTGCAAGTCCTTCTCTTTTTGCACCCCCCCCCCCCCCTCCTGCTGAAGTGTCCATGATGACAGTCTCTTTTGCCTAACCTTTGGCCTGGCCCTGTGTATAAGCCTGAATGAAGAGTGTTTTTGTTTTCCAATTTTGCTGTGACATGGACACGTGGTTCTAGAAACATTCAGTAAAGTTTAATGGACTATAAATCTTACAAAATGTCTTTGAATGCTACTGTTAATTTTGCAGCCTGAGTACCCCGATCCAGTCATTTTATATACAACATGTATGCCCTGTTTATATCTGTGGGTTGTAGTGTATTGTGTGCACAAAGTTCATTTTACATGCACTACCATTTAACTCTCCGTGACATACATTTTGTTGGAAATCACATCCAAGATGTACCAATCAAAGCTTTTTTAAATTCAATGTACCACAATTTATATAAAGAAGAACTCTGGGTTAGGCAAAAATAAAATCACCCATTAGTACACCCCCTGCACAAAACACTAAATAGTTAATAAAATTTTGCAAATCCTTACCATTTAGGAGAAAAGTCTAATTGAATTTTCATGACCTCATCTCTGTAATTCAAAAGATAACAGCATCTGCTCTGCAAAGGGAGAAGGTGAACAGCAGGGTTTACATCATATCTTCTCTCTCTCTGCAGTAAAAGGAAACTACAGTACCCATCATCCACAGGGAATTGTACTGAATGTGGGCAGGTACACTAGGCCTGTACATGTGTAATGTGTCTGCAAGTGGGACTGAATTATATCCTGCTTCTTGGAGAAAAAAACTACAGAAGGGATGTGCCAGGACCAGTGGCTGGGGGAATAGGAGGCATAGCAGCCACCGGTCGTACAAACAGGAAATCAAAGAGAATTAACGGTTTGATGTGAAAATTAATAGGCTATTTCAGAGCAACTACTGAGTGAATCAGAAGGTGAATGGCCTATTCAGTGATAGGAAATCAGCAAGCTTTTGCCTGGAGTTCAGCTTTAATACAGCATCTTACAGATGCCAACAGTGTACAATGTGCGTTCTGCAAAGGCAATAAGAACAAAAATAAAAAAAATAATTAGAAAAGTAAAGTAAAAATAGTAAGGAGTATTTTTGGCAGAAGAGGCATGCAAAGGGTTTTTCACCAAAAAAATCTTTGACTACTACTTTTTTTCCATCCAAGTTCTGCATTAAACATTTGGCACAGGTATTATTTTTTAGATCTTCTCCTTTCAAAGCTGCAGTAATAAGTCCAGGCTTTATATGACTGTTTCTTAGGCGTTTGTGCATTTTTAGATCTGTGCTCAATACTTGTGTTGCCCTCTTGTGTGCAAGTACAAGACTGCAATCGGTAAAATCACTGCTCTTGATGATGACCATATTGTATTCTTTAAGTGGAAATATTATTAAAATCTATGGCGCATTAATGACCACATCACAAACAAATGACACCTGATAGTTTAACAGACTCTGCAAAAGTTCATTGGCAGTTAAATCATCCGACAGTTTAACAGATTTACTTTTACTGCCATGACTTTAGAATATTGCTTTGTATAGTCATGTGCATGATTATTTTAAAATGCCATCATTAATCATGTTTAAAGGCATACAGCCACTTTGCCCATGCTGGGAACTCTGTGAGGGAGTTCAGAACACCTTTAACAAGCCAGTGAACAGGTAAGTATTAAACTGCAGGCTATTGCTGCTCATTTTTTTTCACCCCCTAAAATGGGACATGTTATATGATACCTGTGCTGAAAAAAAAAATGTAGCTGAAAAAGCTGGTGGTCTGTGTTATGGACCGACCGGCGGTAGCCTCTAGCGCTCCACAGACCAGAATTCCCCAGGGCGCGGAATCTAAGTCCCGACCTGCTTGTTCACCAGGGCCCCTGATGGTGGGGATGGACTTGGAGCAAGCCGGAACCAGGTTGCGGCCCCTGGGTGCAACCAGCTGTGGTAGAAGCACTTGTCGGTGGTACGTAGCTGGTGAGAGTCTGATGTGAGGAGGCAGAGTAAGCGAGTCAGACAGGCCAGGTCGGTAACAGCGGGGCTGGTCGGTATAAACGGCAGGCAGAAGAATAAACAGGTCACGGTCCAGGTTTCGGCAGCAGGAGATCAAAAGGCACAGGATTAGGCAGTAGAATGGTCAGGCAAGCCAGGGGTCAAAGCAGGAGAAGTCAACGAATCAGGGTCAGGCATGGTTGGCAGCAAGGCAATCTCTCAGGATACAGGAAAAGACCATATGGCAACTAAGTACTGTCAAAGCTTGTTTAAATAGGGCTCCCTGCGCTCCTATTGGTGCCAGGCAAGCGTCCGCGAGTGCCGTCGCGGGCGCCCGGGTCCTAGTGCCCGCACGCTAGTGCTCCTCGGCATACCGCGCATGCGCAGACTCGCGCGCCGTGATACAGCCTGAAATCCCTGACAGTCTGGCCATTTCTGGCCACCTTGTGAGTAACTGCCACATAACTTTTGCTCACCTTTATACTTGTTCCCAGAGAGATCATCAATGAGAATTTACATACACTATATTGACGAAAGTATTGGGACGCCTGCCTCTACACACACACGAACTATAATGACATCCCAGTCTTAGTGGTTCAATATTGAGTTGGCCCACCCTTTGCAGCTACAACAGCTTCAACCCTTCTGGGAAGGCTGTCCACAAGGTTTAGGAATGTGTCTATGGGAATGTTTGACCATTCTTTCAGAAGCGAATTTGTGAGGTCAGGCACTGATGTTGGACTAGAAGGCCTGGCTCACAGTCTCCACTCTAATTCATCCCAAAGGTGTTCTATCAGGTTTAAGTCAGGACTCTGTGCAGGCCAGTTAAGTTTCTCCACCCAAAATTCACTCATCCATGTCTTTATGGACCTTTCTGCACTGGTGTGCAGTCATGTTAGAACAGGAAAGGAACATTCCCAAACTGTTCCTACAAAGTTTGGAGCATGAAATTGTCCAAAATGTGTTTGCATGCCGATGCCTTAAGAGTTCCCTTCACTGGAACTAAGGGGCCAAGCCCAACACCTGAAAAACAACCCACACCATAATCCCCCCTCCACCAAACTTTACACTTGGCACAATGCAGTCAGGCAAGTACCGTTCTCCTGGCAGCCGCCAAACCCAGACACGTCCATTGGATTGCCAGACAGAAAAGTGTGATTCATCACTCCAGAGAACACGTCTCCACTGCTCTAGAGTTCAGTAGAGGTGTGCTTTACACCACGGAATCCGATGCTTTGCATTGCACCTGGTGATGTAAGGCTTGGATGCAGCTGCTCGGCCATGGAAACCCATTCCATGAAGCTCTCTGTGCACTGTTGTTGTGCTAATCTGAAGGCCACACCAAGTTTGGAGGTCTTTAGCTATTGACTCTGCAGAGAGTTGGTGACTTCTGTGTGCTTCAGCATGCGCTGACCCTGCTCTGTCATTTTATGTGGCCTACCACTTCGTGGCTGAGTTGATGTTGTTCCCAGTTGCTTCCACTTTGTTATAATACCACTAACAGTTGACCATGGAAGGTTTAGTAGCAAGGAAACTTTCCTGGACTTATTGCACAGGTGGCAACCTATCACGGTACCATGCTTGAATTCACTAAGCTCCCAAGAGCGACCCATTCTTTCACAAATATTTGTAGAAGCAGTCTGCATGCCTATGTGCTTGATTTTATACACCTGTGGCCATGGAGGTGATTGGAACACCTGAATGCAATGATTCGGAGGGGTGTCCCAATACGTTTGGCAATATAGTGTATCTCTAGGTGCAAGTGCAAGTTCCTGTTACAGCACACTTGTCACACAGTCTCCCAAAGCAGAAAGTGACCCTGCAACTGGATAGCATGTACCCTTCTGGCCACACACTACCTTGCTTAGTCATCATCATCTAGAACTGCCATTGCAGCAACACAAAGGTGTCATGCACACATGAACTCCCCTAGACGTTAGGTTCTCCTGGCAGCAGAAATTCTAAACCTGGCAATAACACATGTAAATGCGGTATCACGTTTAGCGCTTGGACATTTATTCTTTTGATTGGCCAGAGTATTTTCCGTTGACATGCATAAACACCCAAGCGCTAAACGCGGCTAGTGTTTACACATGTTTTTTACTCGTTTAGCGTTTCTTGGTAAAAACGTTTAACTGCCCCTAAACTCTGCTGCTCCTAAACTCTGGTAAAAGCATATGTGTACATGGACACATAGACTATTATTGAGTTCAGGGGCTTTGTCAAAAAACATCAAAAGCTCCTGAACCCCCATTTAGGAGCAGCAGTGTACATGAGGCCAAAGAAGGTATGCAAATATTGACTTTTGCAAAGATCAAAATGCATGCTGCATTTTGTCATAGGAGAGGGAATGCGTAAATTTTCTCCATACCCAATAGTTTGTTCAGGTCTCAAGTCACCCATGCCATTTTGTCATAAGAGACAGAGTTGCAGTTTCCTTCCTCCTCTTTCAGTTTACACAATGCATAAACTATAAGCTGATGCCTGAACCTCCTTATCAGACCCTTCAGAGGACAGATGCAGATCCCCTCATGCCTATTAGCGTAATCCACACTTCAGTCTAGAAACCTTAATAAAAATATATGACTTCCCCGCTTGAGTAAGAGGAGTTTTAACAGATACTTGGTCTGGTCCCAGACACATCAGCCATTTAACAATCATAAATACCCTACCTGAATTAGTAATACGCGTTGCTGTCTCTCTCCCTTGGTAGAATCCATAATCCAAGTGTATTTCATAACTTTTGAGATAACCACAGTACAGACAGAATAAGGACATATTTACCTACCTCAGTTAATCTGTAGTGTTTTGAGTCCAAACACTGCTAAGAACTGGCCCAATTCCTCTCTTAGACAAACTGGGCTGGAAGTTCGGCCCCTCTTCTTCACCCCCACAGACTGTGGCCCATTCACAAAGTGCAGCGCTGCCGGTTTTCCTTAGTCAAGATAGCTACGCCAGCAACCGACAGCCAATTGAAGAATCGGCTCACGGTGAGGACACCGCTGGATCCCTGGACAAGTAAGTGCCCTAATACTTGTAGCTGCTGACTTTTAATTATTGGGAGGGGGAGTGGGGTCCGCCTTAAGGAATAAAGATCCCAAGGAATCGATGCTACCAAGCCAGTCATTGTATCACAAGAGAGATTGCATAATTGTGCAAAAGGTAATGGAAAGAGACATCAAAACCACCCTTCCTTGGGCTCAACAATTGAATCAGTGGGGGGGGGGGGGTGATGGGTACTGAAAAAAGAAAGCTAAGGTGCAAAGAAGGGAGAAGAGGGGAGATCAGAACTGGGAAGGAGCTCTGCAGAGCGGGTTCACCTACCCAGTACAAGAAGATGAGGTGAAGGTGACATGGCTCAGAGAATGGTCAGATGGGCACAGGGACGTATTTATCACAAGGCAAACAAGGCATTTGCCCAGGGCGGCATTTTTCAGGGGGGCAACACCACCCCCCCGGAAGGGATGGAAAAAGGGACATATGCAGCATGGGGACCAGGTGGGATCTGAGACAGGTTGTGGGCTGCTTGATGGAGAATGGAGAGCTTGACTCTTGTTCCCGGGAATGTCCAGAGCTGTGAAGGTGAGTGTCTTTCTCTCTGTTGCTGGGGTGGTGTTAATGGAAGACTCTCTCGGGTGATGGGTGGGCAGGGGTGTTTTTGGTCAATGTCAGGCTCTCTGCATAGGGGGCACCCAATGTTTGTGTTGCCTAGGGCAGCCCAAAACCTAAATACACCACTGGATGGGCAATCATGGTTTTATGCTTATGTGTGGTAAGCTTGTTGGGGAAGAGCATTGAAAGTAACGACCACGCACTCTCCTGTGGTCTTGTAGTGATGCCAACATGCCCAAGGGCAACAGCTATTTATACCAAATTCAGACCGGGTTCACACTGATACGGTGCGGGAAACGTCTCCCGCACCACATTGCAATCGTATTGGCGTTCATGCAATCTGGTGTGGGTGTCGATGTTAAAATAATGACACCCCGAAACAGATTGCAAATCAGATAGCAATCGAATAGCATCGATTCAGGTGCGGGTTAAAAAAAAGGGCCTGGTACTTCTTTGGTGTGGATACGATGCGATTTGAGCCATTAAAAATGTATGGCTTAAATCGCACCACACAGACATATAATATATATAATATATAATATAATATAATTTGCACGGGAATGCGGTGAGATTCCTGTGCGAATTACATGCAGTATCCTTCATTGCATTAGTGTGAACCCGGTGTGAACACAAACTGTTTTGGTGAATATTTCTGGATTAGCACAATACAGAGCTTTGATCAGAGAGAGAGAGAGACTGCCTGAAAGGTAGAAGCTCTCTTAAAACTAAAACAATATGGCGTTGTGGCACAGAATTGATAGATAAACCTTTTATGAAATGGTCATTTTTAAAATAAAGATTTTATTAATAATAGTAAACACCAAAAAAGTAAGTCTGTTTAAAAATTCATAAATTCATATAAAATCTGAAATAAAATCATTATAGTTTGGCTTTAAGCATAGCTATAGCACTTGTACTGAAAATATACTAGAGAGGGTTAAGCTGACACTGTGAGGAAGTCCAGTGTTTGCAACAGGATTCCTGTGAACTTCCTCCTGCATAATTTATTATGTTTATAAACTAAGACTAAGGTGTCCATCTTTACTGCATGAAAGACACTACCCAACATATTGTATGTAACAAAGCAAAAACAAAAAAATAAAGAACACTCACTGCATTTTAAAATAAACTTTAATTAATTTAAGGTAATAAACAGAACCATACATCACCAAATAGATGCTTTTAGCAAGGTCTGATATTTAGGCTTCATGCACACTAGGAGCACCCCCTCCCCCCCCCCAAAAAAATGACAGAAAAATACTGGATAAAAAATGCTCAATAGCAGCCTGGTATGTATTGAAGGTGGACCCCATGCTGTTTTTTTTCTCTCAAGTAAGTTCAATTCTTTTGTTGACCCCCGCTGACAGCTCATGAGTCACCCGTTGTTAAGGACATGCTATTCACTAGTTGTTAAGGATGCCAGCGACCAACAGCTAAGAGGAAAAAAAAAAACGCTGGAAACCGGCTCTATGCCGCGTTTAGCAGACTTTAGGAGTGTTCAGCATTTATTTCTCCCAGCAAATTGCTCCCAAAAAAGTGCAAAAAAAGAGGGTTTTTTAAAAAAACAGAAAATGCAGATAATAGCATTTTTTAATAGAGTTTAGAATTGTTTAGGAGTGTTATCATTTTACAGTACATGCAGGGGAAAAAAAACTAGAAAAAAAGCTGTTAGAAGTGTTTTAGGAGCTTTTAGCTCCCAAAAAGAATTCAAAACATATATTTTTTTTTTCATCTGCTAAATGCTGTAGCTTGAAAAACACTACTAGCCTAAATGAGTGTGCATGGACACATAGGATAACACTATTTAGCTTCTAGCAGCAGAAAAAAAATGCTAATAGCTTCTAGGAGTTTAAAAAACGCTAGTGTGCATGGAGCCTTAAAGTGATTCTAAAGCTTAATTAATAAAAAATAAATAAACATGTTACACTTACCTGCTCTGTGCAGTGGTTTTGCACACAGCTGTCCTAATCCTCTTGTTTTTGAGTCCGGCGCTCTGGCTCCTTCCCCCGAGAAGTGCCCCCAGGGAAAGCTGCTTGCCCTGGGGGCACAGTTACGTGCTCGCTCCTTTGCCGCTGCTCTATGCATCCATAAGACACATAGAGCCGCGGCTCAGCCCCTCCCCTGCTCTCTCCTCATTGGCTAATAGTCTCTCGCTGCTGTCTCAGCCAAAGAGGAGGGAGAGCCGCTGCACACAGAAGGTTTTTTACCTTCATGCATAGAATACATGAAGATAAAAAGCCTTGAGCTTTTGGAACCACTTTACAGTACTGTAATATCAAAGCCAAAACTTTATTTTTCTAATTTTGAATTTAGAATGGCTAGAAAGTAAGAAAACCCCTCTTGGACAGTCATTAGAACAGGTTTCCCCATTTAGTTCCCTTCTATTGCTTTTCCAGTGAGGTCTGTTTACATGCCACTTTCTGCCTTGGTGACAATGGTCAGCAGGGCATAGAGTGAATGTCCCCTAGGAGGACACACAGAACCAAAAAACTACAAAAAGAGGAGATTTAATGATTTCAAACTCTATTCCAGATAAACATTTTGGTTTTGGTTTAGACACACATAGGAAATCAGCAGTTTTCGTTTTTTGTCACTTCACTTATTGTGAAGGATGATAGGATGATTAAGCTCAGTGGTAGATGCATTTTAGAGAGTCCATCTGAGTCACAAAGTCTGGTTTAGGACTTGGTGGCCCACTTTTATTAAACCAACGAAAGTAAAGTTCATACATCAGGTTGACCACGCAGGGGTTTTTCACCAGCAAAACAAGTAATACAAAAATACTGAGTCTGTTTCTTCAACAGCACCGCCGTTCTTCTCACTGGTCCTTTAGACTGTATTTCCATCTTTCCTGGTTCTATGGTTTCTCCTGGTTCAGCTAGTTACAGTGTCCAACTGCACGTGCCCACACCCTGGTCTCTCAATATGGCATCTCCTGGCACCCCGGGCTCTCTCACTCAACTTAGGCTCACTGGCTCCCTCAGTCCCCTGGACTCACCTAATCACCTCAGCTTTTTCACTCTTCCAGACTCGCTGTCCCAACTCTTCCAGTCCTGAGCAGGGAATCTCTCCAACATGGAGTACTGTCTTCTGAGTAGATCACTTCTCTCTCCAAATGAGAGCACACAACTGTCTTCTGTCGGAGCTATGGCCAGGCCTGGCATCCTGAGCTACGGCCAGGTCTTGCTAATAATGACAGTGCACACCTGAATCCTCACACAACCTATGGGTCTCCAATAAGACCTGGACAGAGGGTTGGAGACTTCTTCCCACCCAAATCTCTATAAAGTCTCCAAGCCCCAAGCCCTGATCCAGGATTACAAAACCCAGAGAAAAGTGAATGTCCAGTTTTCTCCACTCAGTCACAACACTCCGGAGCCCAGAGCTCTACATTAGTGTGAACCCTGTGTCAGTTTTCTCTATACTCATCCTTTGGCAAGGCCTAGCACTGTCAAATCGTATAATAATGGAGATACTTCCTTGGAAGCTCTGTATGTTATACAGTACACGGCAGTTTATGCTTTGCGGTGCCCATCCTTTACAGTGACCCCCCCAACACTTAAGAACAGTAGGTGCCTATAGACCTGAGCTGTAACACACAACGACATATTATGTTAACCATTTTCCTTTGTTAGGCTATATATATATTGTGACAGTGTGGCAATCTGTTCGATCAGGATTCTCAACAATGCAGGTTGAGGGGCTCCAGGGTACTTGTTTGATGCAAAGGAAAGTGGCTTTTCACTTTCCTCATTTGTTTGTAAAGTCCATTTTGGGACCTGGAGCCTGGTGATTTCAAAGTGATTTGGGAGGGATGAAATCTCCAATCCTGGGACCAATATTTTTGGGAATGGCCAGGAGACTGATTGGTCAGGTGTGTGTGGCTCTCTTCTAGAGTCAGGACCAGGGTTCTGGGCTCCACCTTCCCGAGGAGTCCATGTGGGTGCAAGGGAGCAGCCACAAGTGTGCATGGTGGCACAGAGAAGTCTGAAAGCAGACAGGGCCCACGCCTGTGGGCTGGAGAAGCCAGAGTGCTGAGAAAGGGCGCTAACCCAAGTGCAGTGTGTTGTATGTGAAGGGTCAAGAGGACCAAGGCATGAAGCCTGAGCAGAGGTGCTGCTAAAGAGAGCCAGGAGGCTGAATATTTTTGTTTGTATTGATGGTGGATACCCATGCATAGGAAACATGTTATATGGAACTTTCTTTTAAATAAAATTGGGCAAACACAGCCCTTAAAAAGAAGAAAGCGAGTGGCTGTGTGTTGTTAAAGCTCTACCCTTGATGCTAGTTCCCACAATATATATATATATTTATTTATATACAGTATATAGCCTCAAATGGAATGGATTATACTTTATTTGTAGCAAAGCACTTTTTTTCTTCACAATCTGCCCAAGGGTCACAGAGTATACTGATGCGGTTATTGAGGAAATGGCTCAGTTCTCTGATCTGAGTATCCTGCTCCTGGCATTAGCCCACCCTGTCTTTAAAGCGGAACTTTGCTCTCTCAATCTACACTGACTGTTTTAATCCTTATGTTGCTAGCATTAATAAATAGATAGAAAAGTATATTGTATTTCAAAACTAACTTCAGAAAGTACTATTATACTAAAAGAGTAGTTGATGCTTGGAATAAACTTCCTGCAGAAGGTAGTAAGCCGGTCAACGGTAAATTAAGAAATGCATGGGACAAGCATAGATCTATACTCAGGCAAAAAAAGTTAACAATAAACAACAACAAAAAAAACTAAGAAAAAACAACCTCCCCCCCAAAAAAAACAAGCAAACAAAAAAAACGGACAGTTTCGATGGACCACTCGTTTTCTGCATCACTTTTCTGTTTCTTTTACTTTTTTGCTTAGTTACTTCCTGGTTTCCATGCCTAGGGAAATGATATCATAGATCACAGGAGTCTTCAGAAAGGGAGGAGGGGCTTTCTCAGCTAAACACACCCTCCTACCTATATGCCTGAGCTAAGAGCAGATGGATTCCAGGAAGTAAATGCTACATGAATCATCTGCTTTGAGTCAAGATGGTCAAAGTGATTTTTCAGCAAAGTAAAGCATGGATGCAGTGTAGTTCCACTTTGCCATGCCATGACCCATGCATGTGTTTGACTACTCCTAACACAGGTTTATAGGCCCCAGATTCACTCTTTGTCCTGATTCCACTATGCAATTTTTACGCAACTCATTCAGGACCGTCCATTTGGTGTACTACATCATCACACTAGTGTTGCGTTAATGCAGCCCACCCAACGCACCACAATGCACGTTAGTTCCTGCAACATACTGTAGAGGCCTGAATGGGCCCTTAAAATTTATTTCCAGCCATTTTTTAGTTTAAGTTAAAACAGGGGAGTAGATCTTTCTTTTTCTTTTTTTTTGCTACTTGGGGAGATTTTCTCTCACTTTTCTCACGTTTTAGTGAGAACATTGTACCAGGAAAATTGCAACAGGGACACAGGCGTCAGTAAACATAACTTTCATTTCCTGAAAATAAGGGAAGGCCTAGAACCCTGTTTCCATTTATTTAAATTTCTGGAGTAGAAAAAAAATGGCAAAGGATCTACCGTACATCCTTCTACAATTAAAAAGAAAAAAAATCTTTTGACTGGAGAACTAATTAACAGTTAAAATTGCTCTTATGGGCATTGACACTGGTCTGCATTGTTCAGATAAGGATGAAATGATCTGATATTGTGGTTTACCAGAAATGTGATAAGGATACAATAGAGAATTTCATTTTGGTGGTGTGGGGTGGTGTGGGGGTAGGTTTAAACTGCTGCCTGCACAGAGCAATTATGTAAAGACATTTCTCAAGATGGTCCAAGTGAAAGAATGGAAGTTGGATGGCTGACCCTTTTCTTCCTTGCCAGTTGAAAATACCTTTGCATGAATGTGTGCTATGTAGTACATCTAGTCTATCTAATGCAGCTGTTTTACCTTCCATATATATTGTATTTTTGTCCGTCCAGTTTCAATATTTACACTGCTCTTCCACAAAGCACAGCCAGTCTGGTGACCTCAATTTACTCTGATGAAGTTAAGAATGCAGTCTTGCCACCTCCCTGATCTCAGACTGTGAATGAACAGCAAAGTTTAAGAAAATGTACTGATGAGGTCTTCCCTCTACTGACTCTGCCCTACCCTGCTATCAGCATGTTTCTTCCCAGCAAATGTGTTTGATTGGGTTCCAGTGTTGTCCCTTCCCAGGGGCGGACTAACCATTTGGAAACTCGGGCACTGCCCGAGGTCAGTAGGGGGCCCCATGAGATGCCCCTGGTACCTTTTTCTTAGACTTTTTTGAGTTTGGGCAAGGACACAGGGGCCCCATGATCCCCTATTGCCCGGGGGCCCCATGAGTTGTCAGTCCGCCCTTGTCCCTTCCTCTCCTAATCTAAGTATTGCTCTACTAGATATTACATGAGGCTGATAACAAGTCCAATTTAGGACTGGCTGATAATTCAAAGAAAACCAATGCTGGTTGAGTTTAAAAAAACATTTAATGATGTATTAATGAACATAGAGCTACTTTTATGTGTAGTTTTTATATCAGCCTGATTATTTGCTAAAAAATGCCAAAATGTGTGATTAAAGAAACAGCATAATACTGGCACAATATGAAAAATGAATAAGTTATTGAAATTTAATGTGCAGATTTTGTCAGAGAGTCATTTTCTAGGGTAGCCTGCCTATTCACAACTAGTAGATCTGTTCTTTTTCTCACTAAAGCATCAGTACAGTTAGGCTTCATGTACACGAGCCTACCCTGACCGCTGGCTGTGGGAAAACACAAATCACTGCAAAAACGTGGTATTGTGGTTGCTGCGTTTTTGCTGCATTCTCCCGCAGTCGGGAGTCACAACGTTCCTATCCTGAACTGGATTCTTTCACGTTCAGGAGAGGGAGGTTTAACCTCTCCTGAACGTGGCAGCTTCTAAACTCTGCTAAAAGTCTGTATGGAGTTGCGTTTAGGAGCTTTGTCAAAAAAAAGTCAAAAGCTCCTAAATTTGAGTTTAGGAGCTACTCATGCACGTTGTACAGTGCAGAAATGAAGAAACCAATGCAGGAAAACAAAGAACACTTGTTTATTTGTGTAACCCACAACAACCTATTTAGCATACCACATATATCTCGCCACATGTAATAGAAAAAAAACAAAAACATGCTAAGCATGCATGGCTTGCCAATTGATACTATACTTACAACCTGACAACCACCATAGACAACTTTATGCTCATAAATAGAGATGAGCGAATTATTCAAAAATTCGATTCGGCTGATTCGGCGAATTCGCGGAATAAATCTGATTCGAGTCGAATATATTCGCTGCGAATTTAACTTATAAAAAGGGTGTTTCTAGGCTTCAGAGAGCCTTTATATTAGTGCAGAACACTGTACCTTTAATTTAAATGCCCTTGGAGTCTGCTGGGGAAGAGAAATAATACTGTCAGTCAGTATGACATGCAGATGAGTGCCGTCGATCTTAGAATCACCGCACACTTCACTCATTTGGGCAGTCACGGGGCCAAAACCAGAGTGTGGAGCCACAGTGTGGCGGTGGAGGCAGCAGCAATGGGAGGCCATACAGCAGCCTATGAAAAAATGGAACCCACCAGCAGTGTGAGGAGACCTGAAAGTGGCACATGGCAGAGTGTGGCGATGGAGACACCAGCAATGGGAGGCCGTACAGGGACCCATGACACACTCTGGACCTGGCAGCAGCATGAGGAGGCGGTACAGGGGCCCATGACAGATTACGGGCCTGGCAGCAGCATGAGGAGTCGGTACGGGGGCCCATGGCAGATTACGGGCCTGGCAGCAGCAATGGGAGGCCATACAGCACCCTATGACAAAATGGAACCCACCAGCAGTGTGAGGAGACCTGAAAGTGGCACATGGCAGAGTGTGGCGATGGAGACAGCAGCAATGGGAGGCTGTACAGGGACCCATGACACACTCTGGACCTGGCAGCAGCATGAGGAGGCGGTACAGGGGCCCATGACAGATTACGGGCCGGGCAGCAGCATGAGGAGTCGGTACGGGGGCCCATGGCAGATTACGGGCCTGGCAGCAGCAATGGGAGGCCCGTAATCTGCCAGCACCCTATGACAAAATGGAACCCACCAGCAGTGTGAGGAGACCTGAAAGTGGCACATGGCAGAGTGTGGCGATGGAGACAGCAGCAATGGGAGGCCGTACAGGGACCCATGACACACTCTGGACCTGGCAGCAGCATGAGGAGGCGGTACAGGGGCCCATGACAGATTACGGGCCTGTCAGCAGCATGAGGAGTCGGTACGGGGGCCCATGGCAGATTACGGGCCTGGCAGCAGCAATGGGAGGATCGTAATCTGCCAGCACCCTATGACAAAATGGAACCCACCAGCAGTGTGAGGAGACCTGAAAGTGGCACATGGCAGAGTGTGGCGTTGGAGACACCAGCAATGGGAGGCCGTACAGGGACCCATGACACACTCTGGACCTGGCAGCAGCATGAGGAGGCGGTACAGGGGCCCATGACAGATTACGGGCCTGGCAGCAGCATGAGGAGTCGGTACGGGGGCCCATGGCAGATTACGGGCCTGGCAGCAGCAATGGGAGGCCCGTAATCTGCCAGCACCCTATGACAAAATGGAACCCACCAGCAGTGTGAGGAGACCTGAAAGTGGCACATGGCAGAGTGTGGCGATGGAGACAGCAGCAATGGGAGGCCGTACAGGGACCCATGACACACTCTGGACCTGGCAGCAGCATGAGGAGGCGGTACAGGGGCCCATGACAGATTACGGGCCTGGCAGCAGCATGAGGAGTCGGTACGGGGGCCCATGGCAGATTACGGGCCTGGCAGCAGCAATGGGAGGCCCATAATCTGCCAGCACCCTATGACAAAATGGAACCCACCAGCAGTGTGAGGAGACCTGAAAGTGGCACATGGCAGAGTGTGGCGATGAAGACAGCAGCAATGGGAGGCCGTACAAGGACCCATGACACACTCTGGACCTGGCAGCAGCATTAGGAGGCGGTACAGGGGCCCATGACAGATTACGGGCCTGGCAGCAGCATGAGGAGTCGGTACGGGGGCCCATGGCAGATTACGGGCCTGGCAGATGACGACGAGGCTGCCAAGTGCGATCAGCCTCATCATCATCAATTAGGGTCTCCGCCTCACTACTAGCCCCCTCGGCTGCGTGTGGGTCAGGAGACAAACCTGTCTCTAGACCGGCTACCGAGCCACTCTCCTCGCCAGTACTTCTTCGCCTGGCTGCTGAAGAGGCGGATGTCTCCCCCCGTTCCTGACCGCCCTCTGTTAGCTCTTCCTCACTGTACAGTGGGGCTGAGCCCACAGCATGCGATACTTCGCTTGGTGAGGGAACACCAAAGGACAGGGGCAGGTAGAGGACACGTGATTTCAGTGGGCTTGCTCCCGGGCCATGCCAACTAACGGTTGTGTCTGACGTACCCACCGACCGTTGGCTGTAGGTGTCAGAGGTGACCTGGGAAGAGGAAGACGACCGAGCCAACCAATCGATGACGGCAGGGTTGTCGGTGGAGACACGACCGCTGGATGACACCGGGAGCACTGGCCTCTGGCTGCGACTAGTGCTGCCTCGACCCCTTCCTCTGCTGCCACGTCTGCTCGCTCCTGAAACATTGCCTCCTCTGCCACTCCTCTGCGTGTTGTCTGACATACTCTTTAATTCAACGATTCTGTGTCCCTGAGTAACAATTCTGTGTCCCTGAGTAACGATTCTGTGTCCCTCAGTAACGATTCTGTGTCCCTCAGTAACAATTCTGTGTCCCTGAGTAACGATTCTGTGTCCCTGAGTAACGATTCTGTGTCCCTGAGTAACGATTCTGTGTCCCTGAGTAACGATTCTGTGTCCCTCAGTAACGATTCTGTGTCCCTCAGTAACGATTCTGTGTCCCTGAGTAACGATTCTGTGTCCCTGAGTAACGATTCTGTGTCCCTGAGTAACGATTCTGTGTCCCTCAGTAACGATTCTGTGTCCCTCAGTAACGATTCTGTGTCCCTGAGTAACGATTCTGTGTCCCTGAGTAACGATTCTGTGTCCCTGAGTAACTATTCTGTGTCCCTGAGTAACGATTCTGTGTCCCTGAGTAACGATTCTGTGTCCCTGAGTAAAAATTCTGTGTCTGTCCCTGAGTAACAATTCTGTGTCCCTGAGTAACGATTCTGTGTCCCTGAGTAACGATTCTGTGTCCCTGAGTAACGATTCTGTGTCCCTCAGTAACGATTCTGTGTCCCTGAGTAACGATTCTGTGTCCCTGAGTAACAATTCTGTGTCCCTGAGTAACAATTCTGTGTCCCTGAGTAACAATTCTGTGTCCCTGAGTAACGATTCTGTGTCCCTGAGTAACAATTCTGTGTCCCTGAGTAACGATTCTGTGTCTGTCCCTGAGTAACGAATCTGTGTCCCTGAGTAACAATTCTGTGTCCCTGAGTAACAATTCTGTGTGCCTGAGTAACGATTCTGTGTCCCTAAGTAACGATTCTGTGTCCCTAAGTAACGATTCTGTGGCCCTAAAGTCTCTCTGGCCCTAACTCTGTCCCTAATACAGACAGGTCTGTCTCTCTTGAATGACCGGAGGCTAATGGAGAATTGTAAGATGGCCGCAATTTATAGCTCCACCATTACACAGTGCTGGCTGGCTGCTGATTGGCTAATGCGATCACATGTCATGAATGAATGCATTATGGGTCAGCGCGCCTTGTCTGCGCGCCTTCCCAGAGATCCCTGCTCCGTCGCCACACATGTCGCCGCCATTTTTGGGAAAATTCGATTCGTGCATCCGAAGTTTGCTAATTTTCGGATTCGGCGCGAATCTAATTTTTCCTGATCTTCGAAACGAATTCCACTTCGCCATGTTCGATTCGCTCATCTCTACTCATAAATAATACTGCAGATAAAAAAAAATGTAACTTGACAGCGATCATAAATCAGGAAACTATCACTAACAAACTATAATATACTGCTGTATATTTATCCGGAAAAAAATATAAACAGTATATAAAGTATATACTACATATACTTGTACTGAATATATATACCAATATACAGTGTGTATCAATAAATATATTCAGCAATAAGGATAAGTTTTCGTGTATCTGAAAAGTTGGTAAATATTGAGAGTTTTGGATGAAATTGCACTTTTTGGTGAACTGCATTGGTATCATGAGAAAAATATATCTAAACAATTCTGCGCTATAATATATAATAATTCAATAAAAAAGGATAAGCAGCCACCTCAGCATTGCTGGCAACAATACATAAAACATAAATAACATAGGAGTGCGGCGCTAAAAATAATTATTTTTTACAAATGGAAATAAAAGTCCAATTAATATATAATGAGGATGAAATAAGCCCCTCTTCATAGGTATTGATTGTGTTTCTCCCTATACAGCGTAACGATTGTTGTTTTCACTGACCAGATAACCAGGGAGGGTCAGATGGTACCTCTGTGAGCTATTTCTAAATGACACAGATGGGCTACTAAACACTTCTGATATCCTGTTCCAAACTGGACAACAAAGACCGAGAGGACCAAAGGGAAATACTGGCTTCACATTTGGGTTGATATCAGTGTCCTGAACATGGCTTGGTTTTGGAATCAGCTTTAAGGGTGTTTATCCTTTCACAACTGGGGTCCAGTTTTGTTCCTTCGGAGTCAATATTTATCCAGGTTCATGGCACTCTCTTTGGAATTTGCATTGCGCATTTTGACCCGTCCATATTTGGGGGTAATTTTTGTCTGGTAAGAGGTA
Source organism: Staurois parvus (assembly GCF_062004578.1). Lineage (NCBI taxonomy): Eukaryota > Metazoa > Chordata > Amphibia > Anura > Ranidae > Staurois > Staurois parvus. Next base: position 6,887,033 of record NW_028317962.1, read on the forward strand.
GAATTTTTTGGATGTTGGTGATGGTGGATCCCTTATATCTTCTTGACCATATTGAAGTATATATGACGTTACTGATGTCCCTATGAAGAGGGGATTATTTCATCCTCATTATATATTAATTGGACTTTTATTTCCATTTGTTACAGTTATTTTAAGTGCCGCACTCCTATGTTATTTATTGGTATCATGAGAAAGCTGAAATTAAAGGGCAAAAAACCCCAAAAAAACACAAAATCCCTCATCTCAATAAACCTGATACATTTCCCATGTTTTATCCCTTTAAACACACTGCAGGTACAGAAAAATTTCTGTTGATGTGCCAGAAATGTAGTGTGCTCTTACATTCTTCTTTGGCCTGACAACACAGCTCTGAATTCCTAACGTGTATTGTCAGCCCTGCCCACTTACTTTTCTGATGGACTACAAAAAAACACAGCCTTCTCCCCATCTCCTCCCCTTCTGTATTTCCATAATCCCTTCTTGTGCCCAGGCAGAGAAAAACGGAAGTTATCAGCTTTCAACAAAGGCGTAGCTTGAAGCTTGTTGGCCCCAATGCACAAGTTGACCACCACCACCCACAGATTTCACCGTGCGCCAAGATACTTCCACTACCCATTCCCCATACCCATTCTGGAATGTCCCTAGTACAGGGGGAACCCTGGGACCAATCACTACTGTGCACCACTCATTTATCATTCCCCTCAGCACGTAACCTGCCTCCTCCACTCAGTGGCCCCATCCTGTCTGGCAGTTGTGTGGAGGGTAGGGGCATGACCTATCCCATCACCTACCTCACATACCGGACTCTCAGGTGACCCAGCCACCCACACACAGGCAGGCTTTGCTCTTTAGCTGGCATGACGTACAGCCTAATGTGAGAGGGAGGCTGCACGGGCCCCTCTGGAGCATGGGCAGGGGTCGCAATTGTGACTCTGGTGCTATGCCTATGGCTCTCAAGATTTCTTTTAATGATACATTTAGCAGACCAAAGAGGAGAAAATAAGAGTTCATTGTTAGACTTTACATACATTTCGAGGTGGTTTATAAAAATACCCTTGCAGTGGAAGCCCCCCGCACTTCAAAGATTGAGGCTAGGTTGTCACCTGTGCAGGTGATTGCTATTACAAGACCTCACCTGTTACTGCAGCAGCAACTAACTGCACAGAAATCAGCAGGATATGCATGCAGGTGTCACAGTTTCTGTGCAGGCTGTAATTTAAAAAATGATGCAGGGACCTTTTCCCTGCGTTTTCAGGAGCACCACAGCCCATTCAAATGAATAGGTTGCTGTACCAGTGCAAAATGTGGCTCACAGAGCCACAGCAGTGTGAACCAGACCTAAATGGTTGTTAAAGTGATTCTAAAGGTTCTTTTTTTTCTGTAACATAACAAACATGTCTATAATTACCTGCTGTGTGCAGTGGTTTTGCACAGGGCAGCCCCAATCCTCCTCTTCTCGGGTCCCCCACAGGCTCTCCTGGCTCCTCCTGTCTGTTGGGTTCCTCCACAGCAAGCAGCTTGCTATGGGGGCACCTGCTGCTCCGTGTGTCCCCTCTCCACATTGGCTGACTGGCTGTGATTGACAGCAACAGGAGCCAATGGATCCCGCTTGCTGTCTCAGCCAATGAGGAGGCAAAGATCCGGAACAGTCGAGGCTGTCATTCACATTACTGGATCGCGATGAGGCTCAGGTAAGTACTGAGGGGGCTGGGGGAGCTGCTGCACATAATGCACGAAGGTAAAAAACCTTGAGCCTTTACAATCAGTTTAATTCTAGGGCTAGAGGAATAAGATGTAATTATTACATTATTCCTTGCTCTGGCAGGCTTCCAGTGCTCCCCTCTTCTCTTGAATTCTTGAATGTGACGACATCAAAGAGTGACCACTGGCTAGTGTGCCATAGAGAAGAGGCTTCATAATGTGAAGATAGGTTGCCAGAGCAAGGAAATTATTATTAATTCCTCTACCTCTAGATTTTGTGAGCATTTAATCCCTACAGTGTGTGTTGGGGGGGGCACTGCAAGTGTATTTTTTTTCTTTCCACAAAGGAAGAAGAGTTCTGGGCTCTCTCCAAAAAATTCAACATTCTGTTCTACAAATACTATAGCTCCTGACTTTTAATATAAGGACACTTACCTGTCCAGGGGTCCAGTACTATCATCACCTGGGCTAGTTCTTTATTAGTCTTTGGGTTCCCAGTCTTCTGGGACTGCGCATGCGTGAGTCGTGCTGTGCCTTGAGATTGGTCCCGTAGTTTTCTGGCACCTGTGAAGTGTCCCAGAAGACTCTGAGGGAAAGAAGGGGGGCTGAACTGCTGGCTCAGGTCACCGAACTGTGCCAGAAGTGGGAATGGATACCTGTCAAAACCAGGTACCCGCTCCACCCTCCCCCCAAAAAAAGTGCCAAATGTGGCAGTGGAGGTGGGGAGGAGGCAGACAGGCGGAGCTTCCCCTTTTTTGTGGAGCTCCACTTTAAGGATGTAATGGGCTTTAAATGGCTTTAATGTGACAGTACACAACTGGTGATCAAATACACACAAAAAAAAAATTAAAAAACGTAAATACAAAATACACCCTCTATTAGGAAAACAAGAATGTATATTTTATTCAAGAATTTTGCCTAAGAAGTGAAATCAGTTTGAGAAAATCAATCTGCTATTCTGCAAGTTGACTGCTGCTATCTTCGGCCTTGTAGATATTAGGATATTGGCTTCAACACTGCCTGGAGTGACCTTAGCCAGATCTACTCATGATACTGCCATTTGGCTTGGTATTTAATTGTTGAGTTCAGTTAGCATATTGGTTATTCCTAGAGAATGTCAGACATTTTTTAGACTCCACGCCTTCTAGTAGCCATTTATCTTTATTGCCGCAAATGCGTACTACAGTATTTGCAATTGTTATTTTAATGTTGTCAATTAAATAAAGATGTAATGCGACAGTGCCGGGATCTAGCCTTTCTGACCTCGGGGAGGCAGTAAAAAAAGTCAGAGGGCATAATGTCAGTAGTGTGACAGGGATGCATTGAACTAGTGTTCCCTGTTCACTCCACACACATTTGTACCATGGAGTCATAACCTGGAAATAACATCTTAGAGGTAGTGCAGAGGTGGTGCAGGAGTGAACTGGGAATGCAGTCATTAGTTTAGGTGATTAAACAGAACCTGTGCCCCCTTATATCAGGTGTCCCTAACAAAGTCCCTCTTTATATCAGGTGTTCTTTTCAGATTTCCTCCTTACATCAACATTCCTATAACAGTCCCTCCTTACATCAGGTGTCCTCATCAGAGTACCCCTTACATCAACTGTCCCCAACAGAGTGTCCTCTTACATCAACTGTCCCCATCTGTCAGGGCAGGAACGCTGGAATGGGCAGGCAGGCCTATGGTACGGTCACGCTGCGACTGACGACAGCCACTACCCACAGACCAGAGTCCCTCAGGGCGCGGAGTCTAAGCCCCAGGCTACCCTTCACCAGGGCCCCTGATGGTGGGGATGGACTTGACGCAGCCTGAGACCAGGTCGCGGCCCCCGAGTGACCCCAGCTGCGATAACGACTGCCGCCAATGGCGTACAGCTGGTGGGAGCTAGATGGGAACACGAGTAGAGTAGTCAGACAAGCCGGGTCAATAACAACGGAGCAGACAGTACTAGACGGTAGGCAAAGAATACTCAGGTCACGGGCCGGGTTCAGCAACGGGAGGTCAGATAAAGGGTTAACGCACAGAGTAGTCTTGTCCAAGCCGAGTCGGTTACCAGGAGAGCAATGGGAACAACACAAGAGCTTGCAACAGGGCAACATACAGGACACAAGTGCAGAGCACACTTGCAGACAGCGGGTTTAAATGTGCTCAACCACACCCTTCTGAGGAGGAGCCGCAGAAGCCTGAAGGCATAAAGGTTCCCACCATGCTTTGCAGAAAACCAAGATGGATGCCAGCTCATGGAGATGCACAAGCTCTGAAGAAAGGTAGGACCTGGACACCATCAGAGTGCCCCTTACATCAACTGTCCCCATCAGAGTCAACCTTACATCAACTGTTTCCATCAAAGTGCTCCCTTACATCAACTGTCCCCATTAGAGTGTCCCTTACATCAACTGTCCCCAGCAGAATGCCCCTTACCTACCTCAACTGTCCCCATCAGAGTCAACCTTACATCAACTACCCCCATCAGGTCTCATGGATTTGTGAATTCACTCTCAGAGGTGTGGGGGTGCACAACTAACATCTGAGGGGGCATAGCCCACCCCAGCACCCCCTTAGATCCGGGACTCTAATGCGAGGTGAAATACACACCAGGTTCCAATTTTATTTTATCATTATCTGCAACTTTATGAAATAATCTGCTTGTTTCTGGTCACCTTGTGATGTCTCGTACTGCCTCGTATGACCTCCTCTGTGTTACAGCAATATAAGTGAATCCTCTCCAGCACAAGGATTGATTCGCTAATCTGTGAGAGATCACATTAAAGCTGCATGATCTCCTGTCCCAGCAGCTGCCTAAACTCTCAGGAAGAGGATTAATAGTAGATTGAGCCACAACTCTCATTTATGCTATTCTATGATGTGGCTGTTTTCAGCTTCCCTTCCACCAGCTGTTGACAAGACCTTTGCTTGTAATCATACTGGAAATAATACTATTAAAGATCCAGTTCACTTCTAGTCCATTCATATTGTTTTCAGTCCTAAGTCCTGATGAGAGGGCAGTTTTGAACCCTTGAAACACATTGGCTACTCCTTTGATTGTCCCCCTGACCTTTACTGCAATAACGTTGTGTTGGGACTTTTCAGCAGTGGTGCAGTACTTTAACATACTTTTTGTTACAACATACTACAAGTCAAGGAGACCGGGTGGAGTAGAAGCTGCTTGCCTGGGAACTAGATCACCTACATCAACATCAATAACTTAAAATAAGATAGCAATACCAATAAGATAACCTTATGGGTCCAACGTAATATTTCCACTTTCCTTGTTAATAGTAGTGACAGACTACATCATCTATGTAATTTTTTATTTTGTCTTTAGTACCACTGTAAAGAAGAAGTCTTATGAAAAATGTTAACATGTTATTAATTTCTACAGGACACCAAGTGCAAACATCAGAGCCTGGATCTGAACCCAGGACCCTGGCTGTGTCTGGTGGCAACTCTTCTTGCTGTGCCACCTGGAATGCTGGATGGCTCCCTGGACAATTCCTTCAATGATCCTACTTTGACCCATTCTCGTCTTTAACCTTGAACCTTTTGCTCCTCCCATGAATTCTTATTAAAACCATGCCTTTGCACTTCCTGTTTGCCAGATTATTGGGCTCTCTCCAGCCAATATGTTGCCCTTGTCACTCATGCTTTCATCTGTATCTTCGCTACCACTCGTTCCTGACCTTTGGGTTGTTTACTGACTACGCTTCTGTTTGATCAATATCTGCTATATCTGCTACTGGACCCCGGCTTGCTCATCTACTAGGGGGAAGATCCTGAGGACTGCGACCTGGTACTAACACACAAAAACCTCTGGTGAATACCGGTTAATGCTTAGACCCTGCGCCTTCTGCCAGGGCAACCTGCTTGTGCACTTACCCTACTGGTGGGTGGTGTCTATTGCTATAGCTACTGGTCTCCCAGCCTGACCCCTGACAACAAAGAGCACTTGGCACCATTCTAATCAGTGGCTCCGTTGTCCCCTAAACACACTTCTTAATATAGGCTGTAGTTCCACCCCATTCTGAATCCCAAATTATGGATATTCCTGTGGGGGGAGGTACAGCCAGCACAAAGCCCCTGCCCCTCTCTAAGCTGAATGAAATGTCACTATTATGAATGAACAATCAGTTCCACTTGTTCATAATAGTAAAAGATCGATCAGAGCTGTGTAAAGTATCTGTCGGTGCCCTGTATGCATACAAGCAACCGCAGACAAATCACACAGAGCCAAAGCTAAAAACTCAAATTAGGGGCAGATCACTTAGTGCTGTGACACTGTGGGTTTTATTTATTAAGTTGGAGAGTACAAAATCAGGCTCACTTCTGCATAGAAACCAATCAGCTTCCAGATTTTATTGCCAAGGCTTAATTGAGCAAGCTGTGGTTAGAAGCTGATTGGTTTTTATGCAGACGTGAGCCTGATTTTGCACTCTCTAGGTTTAGTAAATAAACCTGTGTGTCTATCTGTGGTTGCTTTTGCACATACACAGTCATGGCACATGGATCACACAGTGCAGCACTTCATTTCCTTGTCCTAGTGACAATATTCTCAAAAGACAGGGATGGTAGCACTTGTTCAAGTGGAGGGTATGGCTTCTTAAACCCAATCACAAGGAACAAAAATTGTTGGTTTCTTATCCAAAAGTATTTGTTAAAAGCAGAGCTTCAGGTTTATGATGAGTAAAGTGGAGATGAAGAATCCTACACTATTGAAGAAACTATAAGAAACATTTCTTTCCAATACGTCTTTGGCACGCTTTATCTCTGGTGATTATGATGTGTAGTGCAGAGAAATATCCCCAATAGGAACACCATTCCCTACTCCAACCATTCTCAGCCATGGTTCTAAGAACCCTAGAGTTCATCCAGAGGGCCAATGCTCCTTGGCAGAGCCAGCTGCACAACATCAATGATCATGGGTGTACAGGTCTTTTCAGCTGTATGTATGGGGGATTTTTCCCACTGATCACTAGTGAATTGGTTTTAGCAGGGGTTCCCTAAGACCTGAAAATTATTTCAAGGGTTCCTCTGGGCAAAAGAGGATGAGAAAGTGTGGTCTACTCTATCCATAATGAAAAACACTGACTCTCCCTTAAAAGCCCACCCGACTCACAAATGCTCCAGCTCAATACCGTTCACCACTGCTTCATTGGAGCTCATATGAAGTACCCATGCTACTGCATATGGGGAACATGCGACCTCCTCTCATGATGCAGTGTTCAGTCCTGTCTGGCCAAATGTCAGGAGAGGGAGAACGTCAACAAACCTGGGTAAAATCTGATACCATCCAACACAAAGCTTACACAGGGTTGGATTCCAGGCTCCAACTTAGCAACAAAGTAGGATGTCAGCATGGCATCAGAGGATCGGGAGTTGAGTTTTCAGGAGATCTATTCAGGGCAAAGTGACAGAGTCTCTTTAAGGCAGCCTTTCTCAACCTTTTCAATGCAGAGGAACCCTTGACATAACTTTCCGGTCTCAGGGAACTCCTGCTAAAAATGACTTTATCAACAATTCATGATGCGATAGTGTGATGGTCAGAGGTATCATTGCTCTTTACCTGTGGTGTATTTAGGTTTTGTGCTGCCCTAGGCAACACAAAAATCATTGCCGCCCCCTAGAGAGAGCCTGACATTGACCAACAACACCTCTGCCTCCCACCTGAGACAGCCTTCCACTACCACTGCCCCCCATACACCAGCCACCATCCTCCATGGTGAGAGAGAAAAAGACACTCACCTTCACATCCTCGGGAACATGATTCGTGCTGTGCATACGCCCTCATAAACCTGCAGCCTCTCTCGGAACCCACAAACCTGCAGCCTCTGTCGGAACCCATAAACCTGCAGCCTCTGTCGGAACCCACAAACCTGCAGCCTCTGTCGGAACCCACAAACCTGCAACCTCTGTCGGAACCCACAAACCTGCAGCCTCTCTCGGAACCCACAAACCTGCAGCCTCTGCCGGAACCCACCAGGTCCCCATGCTGCGTATGTCCCTTCTTCCGAGGATCAGTGCTGCCCCCCATGAAAAATGCCGCCCTAGGCAAATGCCTTGTTTGCCTTGTGGTAAATACACCCCTGCTCCTTACACTTATCTTCATTGGGAAGAATTACCCCCTTACAGATAACTAAAAAGATCAATGGTTTCAGTGGAAACTTACCTCAGAGGCAAAAATTGCTCATTGCTCTAGGAACCCCTTAGTAACCTCTGGAGGAACCCTAGAGTTCCATGGAACCGTGGTTGAGAAACCCTGCTTTAAGGGATGGTAGGTGTTCTACACACAAAAGCATCATTGCTGTTCTTTTGTCACACAGCTCCATGCACACTAGCATTTTTTGTTCTGCTCCTAGAAGCTAGGTAGTGTTATCCTATGTTTCCATGCAAACTACTTTAGGCTATTAGCATTTTTTGAGCTTCAGCATCTAGGAGCAGAAAAAAACATTATTTTTGTAGAGTTTTTTGGAGCGTTTTTCCAGCAGAAACAATGCTGAACACTCCTAAGTGCTACTAAAACAAGCTTTTTTTTTCTACATGTACTGTAAAAACGCTAATAAAATGCTAATTCTCCTAAACGCACCTAAACGCTACTAAAATGCTACTAAAAAATGCTAATGTTTTTTATCTAGCGTTTGTTCCAGTGTTTTTGTTTAAGTCTAAAAACCACTAGTGTGCATGGAGCCTAAAAGCAAATTTATTTATTTTTGGCTTTATTTTTTATAAATCAAAACCACAAAATCAGGTCATTTTATTTAACAACGCAACTGAACAACATTCACCCCGCATGACACAAAACACTGATTGGGTGGGTCATTTCTGTTGCTGAGTAACATTCTGTTGTGATGTAATTGGCACAGACAAGCTGGTGGTCACTTGGCATTCTGATCCTGCAAGTCAGTAATACAGAAGCAAGTTACCACTTCAGCAAAGACAGGATTCTTCTGCCAAGAAATTCTGGACATGAGAAAAGTTACCACACAGTAAACACTGAACTATTTTTATTCCATCCATTAGTAAGAGAAGTCATTGCAGACATATGCCAAGAGGTAACTGTCTTCAATTCTCTCTATTTAGTTGCATAGGTCAGATAATATATTACAGTATAGCTGCACCTGTAAAATAAAACAGTAAACGTAAAACATATGTATCCAACTTTTTTTTTTTTAAACATGCACATTGGCAAATATATAGTATATATAGTACATTAAAGTATACCATAATCTGGCACAAATTTGTAAAACAGCAACAAAGGGACATAAAGTTGCAGTGGGGAATGATAAAAAGTGGTAATGCAAGGTTCAATTTATTTAGACTGTATTTAGACATGTAGGGCTGTATTTAGACATGTTGCTTCCACTTTTTTTCACTTTATTACATGTTTTTCTTCCTTTGTAAGTGCGCATATATGTGTTAACCACTTCAAGTCCGGACACCTTTACCCCCTTCCTGTCCAGGCCAATTTTCAGCTTTCAGTGCTATCACACTTTGAATGGAAATTGCGCTGTCATGCAACACTGTACCCATATGACTTTAATAGCATTTTTTTGAGACAGATATAACTTTAATTTGGTGGTATTTATTCACCACTGGGATTTTTATTTTATTGCTTTATAAATTAAAAATCCAAAAATAAAAAAAAAGTGTTTTTTCCTATAAAATTTTGCAAATGAATAATCTTTCTTGGCCAACATTTATTTGGTTATCTTTTCAATAAAAAAGAAATAACCCAAATTAGTTTATAACCAAAAATTATAAATTTTTAATTTTGTTTTTTAATTTTTATTTTAATTTTCTATATTAATATTTATGTTTTTTGTTAGCATACGGTCACCCTAGCAGTACAGTGATGAAGATTTTATTTTTTATTTTTTTTTTACACTGGTTGCTTTTACATCCATAAAGGCTGTAAAAGCAATCATTTCTCCTCTCTGCAGCCATTGCGAAATACTGTGAGAGCTGTGATTGGTCACAGCTTGTCACATGGTACAAGGCTGTTGTGAATGGCCCTGTACCATGTGACCTCTGTAATCATTCACGGATTTCACTAGTAGTAAGCAATGATGTCAGAAGTGACATCTTGCTTACTAATATTCATATGAAGTATGCTTAGTATCCCAAGTATAAATACAAATAAACCCCCCTAGTGCAAAATAATGACAATCAAATACGGTGTACCCTTCCCTTATTCACAAACTTCCCCAAAACGCATATAAACACTTTAAACCCCAAAAAGTGTGATAATCTTATGAAACATGCTTAGTATCCTAAGTATAAATACAAATATAATAAGTGCTCAAAACAAAAACAAAAAACACACAAGTCCCAAAATAATAAATTAGTCCTTCAAAACATCAAAGTCATTCAAAATCTCAAAATCAACCTCCAGGTGAAGACAGCCTCCAAAGTAATTTCTGAAACCAAAGAAAACTAAAAAAAAAAGAAAGGAAAATGCACATAGTGTATTATCCTTAACAACTTGAATTATTCATTCCATAACGCATGTGATTCACACAAAAACACTCGTGATCACTATATGGTAAGGTGAATAGATGTGTAAACACGTGCACGTGAAACAATCTAGTGATAAAAAACTGTGAAAAACGTGTCCACTTCTAGAGTGTGCAAAATAGATACCCTTACCCAAAAAATATATAAACACAAGCTTAGTAATCCTCCAGGCAGGTACTGATATATAATAAGTTCCTCCAGAGGGATCTTCACAGCCACAGTATTATACTCCTCTCCACATCAGTTTCCAAACGATGCCCACCATAAATGAAACCACAATAGTGTAATTCCGTAAAAACTTAAACAGAATATACTTCATTTATGTGCTTACATATATCTTCATCTTTAAAATTGCCATCAAACAAGAAATCAGCCCAGCCAGACCTCCGGAAATCCTCAGCAGATCCTCTCCTGTGTCTCAAATAGAGATTTCCAGGATCCAAAATGGCCGCTCGATCACTTTCGGTTCAGCTGTGCGTCTGACGTCACTTCCCTTTGACATGTTTCGTCAATTAGACTTAATCATAAAGAGAAGGGTACACCGTATTTGATTGTCATATTTTGCACTGGGGGGTTTATTTGTATTTATACTTGAGATACTAAGCATACTTCATAAGATTAGTACACTTTTTGGGGTTTAAAGTGTTTATATGCGTTTTGGGGAAGTTTGTGAATAAGGGAAGGGAACACTGTATTTAATTGTCATTACTACTATTCATGTGATCATTGATTGGCCAATCAATGATCACATGATTGGGACCTCACACAGAAGTCCCGTACCTTCGGACACAGTGGGCACCGGATCACAGTGCTGCGCTCCCTGGGAGCACGCACAGCCTGAAAATATGGGTGCCATTTATGAACGACAACCCGTTCCTGCACTGCTCCCGGAAGTGGTTAAAGGATCCCTCTACCCAAAATGATTTAGCAATTCTTGGTAGATTCCAGAGGCCAGGGTTGTAGGCACCATTATGGTATTCTGGATCCTGGGAGAGAATTACATAATTTTGCCCAGCCCCCCCTTCATCCCGTCTGCAACCTCCTGGGACACATCGCATCGCCCAGAAGGCTGCAGGACCAATCTGATAGCGCAGCGTGATCTCATGTATGTGCAGTGGGGATGGACCTGATAGACCACCTGGTTTTCCACCCCCATATTCATCATCAGAAACACAAAGACCTGATCTCATTTCAAGTGAGGTGGAGTCTCCTTGATCTTATATATGGTAATATATTTTTTACCCTTAAATTCATTCTATTCAGGTATTTTGTTTGATATTCATGATTTATGTTTACACATTCCCAGAATCACTTGCTATTGTGGATTCATTTCCATTGGGGTGGTCACCCAGGAAGGCCCTACATTCATTTTTTCATGATGGTCAAGCTCATGTGAAGGTAATGGAATTACTAGTTTACTACCAAGTTTGGTTATCCTGTTTTAGTACATGATCAGTGCATATATTATTTTTTATATTTCCACTACAATTATCCTTCTTGGTTTCCATTATAGGAAGTCATTCCATTTATTGTGGTGTTTACCAAAGAATATTTCTGAAGAATGATCTCCCTATGCAGATACCATGTGGAACCATATGGAATTATTTGACTATGTAGTTAGGAAACTTCATTGCCTTATGTGGATTCCCTTTTGCCAATAATTAACCAGATTTGAAGATGTCGAATGTCTTTTAATTTTTTTATTTTATTATGATTTGTTCACCGTGTCTATGTCTAACCTCTTTATGATCCATGTGATCAAATAAAATATTTTTGTAGCTATTATCTATGCAGTTACATTACTCCGCATAGGTTTTCAATTAAACACTTTTTGCAGGCAGTGTTGCACTTGTCATACTGCCATCTTTTCTATGTGCAGTGGGGAGCCAGCTACAAAACAGCAGGAAGTCACAGCCGACTCCCACAGCCAAAATGGTGGTGTCGGGGCTCCAAAGATCTGGGAAGAACTGGCCTAGGTGAAAAGAACCCTGGAATCATGTGATGGTGAATGCTGATTTCTTAAAAGTCAGCAGCTAGAGCATTTGCAGCTGCTGACTTTTAATTTTTGAATTAATGTTTTTTTTACTTTTTATTTTTTTTTAAAGATGACTTCATGCCTCTTTAAAAGAACTAAAGACAAAAACATTTTTTCTATTTGGCTAGAGTAAGGGAGTATAACCCCTGTCTTTTTTTTTTGCCATCTGTATTTTAACAGCGATGATCACTTTTTTACTGAAAATTTTGAGTGTGTGAAAAAATCATATACTTAAGTTAAGCTTAATAAATAAATAAAAAAATAAAATAAAAAAATGTATGGCTAGCATTATGTTATATTTATATGTAGATATGAAAAATTTCACTGGTGCGTTTTAAGAAAACATTTGAGACATAACAGTTTTTTCCATGTAGCTAGCTTAATTATGTCACAGGAAAAGTGTGACTAATATGATGAGGATACCATGTCACATCTGAACATTATGCGACCAGTCATCTGCTGGGAAGATATGTAAAGCAGTTATGGTCTAGCAGGCAGTACATATGACAAAATGACAGCTATGACTGTTTAATAAAAACTTCCAATAAATAAAAATATATATACATACAAGGGTTCTTCAAAAAGTTTCCGCACTTTTATACATATTGTATATACAGTTGTGGCTAAAAATATTCGCACCCCTGCATTTCTGTCAGATGATGCACTACACCACCCAGAAAATTGTTGCAATTACAAATGTTTAGGCATTCTCATGTTTTTTTCTTTTGTTTGTATTGGTGTGACAAAAAAAGTGGAGGAACAAAAAGCCAAATCTGACATGCAAAACCCCAAAAACAGACGGGACAAAATTATTGGCACCTTTTCAAAATTGTAAGAAATAATTGGATTCCAAGTTTGTGATGCTCCTGTAATTTGTAATTAAACTCACCTGTATCAATTAACCGCTTCCCCTCCGTCCTATAACAGAAACACTGCTACAGGGTGGCAGGGGTGTGCAAAATCACGTATATATACGTGATTTTTCAGTTTCTGGTAGGGGGCACGCACGGACCGCGCATGAGCCCTACCTGCGCCGTCATTCGCTGCCTCGGCTGTCAATCACCGGTTCCCAGCCGGTGATTACTTGCTGGCACTCGGTGATCACTGAGTATTACCGACGGGGGAGAGACCTGTGTATAAACAACACAGATCTCTCCCCTGTCAGCTCCTGCACACTGCTTTGTATGGCTCTGCATAGCAGAGCCATACAAAGCAGTGTGCTTACAGTGAAAAACACATACACAGCACACAGGGAATCAGCACACAGTTAACCCTTTGATCACCCCAGATGTTAACCCCTTCCTACCCAGTGTCATTAGTACAGTGTCAGTGCTTTTTATTAGTACTGATCTCTGTATAGGTGTCACTGGTGATGTCAGCGATGCCTAGTCAGTTCCCCCCCAGTGTCAGAATGCCCACCGCAGTCCCGCAGTCCCATTATATGTCGCTGATCACCGCTATTACTAGTAAAAAAAAAAAAAAAATTGCAGTATATATACCACCATTTGTAAACACTATAACTTTCACGCAAAGCAATTAATTTACACGTATTGGTATTTTTTTTTAGCAAAGACATATCACAGAATAAATTTTGGCCTAAATTTATGAAATTAGATTTTTTTAATTCTTTTTACTGGACATGTTTAATAGCAAAAAGTCAAATATATTGATTTTGAACAAAATTTTTGGACTTTTTTTGTTTATAGTGCAAAAAAAAAAAATACACAGGTAATCAGAAGCCACTAAAAGAAAGCTCTATTTGTGGGGAAAAAAGGATGTAAATTTAATTTGGGTGCAGCGTTGCATGACCACGCAATTGTCAGTTAAAATAACGTAGCTCCGTATCGCAAAAAATGGCCTGGTCAGGAAGGGGGGTAAATCCCCTGGCGCGCAAGTGGTTTTAACAGATCTTAATGTTCCTGTGTCCACTGTGCAAAATATTGTCAAGAAGTTTACAGCCCATGGCACTGTAACTAATCCCCCTCAATGTGGACAAAAGTGAAAAACTTGATCAAAGATTGCAACAAAGGATTGTTCAAATGGTGGATAAAGAACATTGATCAACTTCCAGACAAATTCAAGCTCACCTTCAGGGATAGGGTACAACTGTGTCAGCTCACACTATACGTCGCCATCTGAATGAAAAGGGACGCTATGGTAGGAGATCCAAGAGGACCCCACTGCTGATACAGAAACATAAAAAAGCCAGATTGGAGTTTGCCAACGCTCACCTGAGGAAGCCAAAATTCTTTTAGGAGAATGTGCTGTGGACAGAAGAAACAAAATTACAGCTTTACGGTAAAGCCCATCATTCTACTATTTTCAGAAAATGAAATGAGGCCTTTAAAGAAAAGAAAACAATCCCTACAGTCACACATGGTGGAGGTTCACTGATGTTTTGGGGTTGCTTTGCTGCTTCAGGCACTGGATATCTTGACTGTGTGCATGGCATTATGAAATCTGAAGACTACCAAAGAATTCTGGGGTGCAATGTAGGGCCCAGTGTCAGAAAGTTGGGTCTCCGACAGAGATCATGGGTCTTACAGCAGGACAATGACCCAAACATCAAATAGTACCCAGAAATATTAAAAAAAAAAAAAACACTGGAGAGTACTGAACTGATCAGCAATGAGTCCAGATCTCAGTCCCATGGAACACCTGCGGAGAGATCTAAAAACAGCAGTTGGGACAAGGAACCCTTCCAATCTGAGAGACCTGGAGCAGTTGGCGAAGAGATCCCAGTAGAGAGGTGGAAGAAACTCATTGATGGTTACAGGAAGCAATTGATTTGTTATTTTTTTCCAAGGGGTGTGCTACCAAATATTAAACTCAGGGTGCTAATAATTTTGTCCAGGTTTTATATGGAATGTGTCAGATTTGGCTTTTTGTTTCTCTTATTTTGTGTCATACCAATACAAACAAAAGGAATAAACAGCAGCAAGCAGGCCTTTTAAGGATCCCTTTACACCGATCAGTTTTTCAGTTAAAACAAGTGGAAAAAATACAATAAAATGCATTACTTTAAAGTATAACTAAAAGCAAAACTTTTTTTTTTTAGTTTTGGATGGAGTGGAGAGGGATTAGAACACCTGTCAGTTTTTATTGCTGTCTGTGTCACTGTTAGGGAGATTCTTTCTATGTGTCCTGTTTACCATTATTATTGAAAGTGAAAGTAAAAGAAAAATTGTTCCCAGAAATGTAATAGAGAGGAAATATTCCAATGGGGACATTCATTCTGGTGACCTGGGGGGGGGGGACTGAAGGGTGATTTCCTATGGGACAGAAAGTGAAGGGAAACCTCTGAAACAGGACACAGATGAGGAAAAAATAAACTGACAGGGGATATACCCCCCCTTACTCTATTCAAAACAAAAAAAAGGTTTTGGCTATATTTCTTTAGATCCTATGGAACCCTTCACACTAGTCTATTGCATTTTTAAAAGTCCTGCTTGCTGCATGTTTAGTGTGATAAAAACTGAACTACTACTACTGATACTGAAAGTATGTAAAAAGAAATAGTAAAAAAAGAAAAAAAAAGTTAAAAAAAAGTTTAAAAATATTTTAATTTAATTTATTTTTTTTAACATACTGTCACCAGTCAGTGTCCCTGATCACTGCCAGACCAGTCATATGATGATGCTGTACTGCTCTGGTGAAAATTTGTAAAAAAAAAAAAAAAGATAAAAAAAAACAAAACAAAAAAGAAAAAAAATTTGATATAATTTCTTAATTTTCAAAAAATTGTGGCCAAAAATTCCATCTTCAAAAAACTTGCCATGCCTCCTATTAAATACTTCAGACTGTATACTTTCCAAAAAGGGGTCATTTGCACAGTCCAGGCATTTTACTCCTGGCTTGCATTAGTGCGCGTCGTGCGGCTCATGTTTGCATAGTTACATAGTTAGTCTGGCTGAAAAAAGACAAAAGTCCATCCAGTTCAACCATAGAAAAAAAAAAAGTTATAATCCTATACCCACAGTTGATCCAGAGGAAGGCAAAAAAAAGTGCGGTCATGGCATCCCGTTCATGAATGGGCTGCTGTGCCTGCGTTTCATGCAAGGAAAAGGTGCAGGTATCTTTTCCGAAACGCATCCACGCAGAAACGGCATGTTTTTTTTTTTTAAAGTGGTTTCCGTGCGGTTCCTGCACCCGCGATTGTGTTGCAGTATGAGATGCGTGGGGGTATCATGGCACTGCCCCACATCAAGAGAAATGTGATGCTGTTGCAGGTGGTTGCGGGAATTGTGCGATTCCTGCACCCGCAGCCAGCCCGCAGTGAGTGAGCTAGTGAGAACCTAGCCTGAGGAGCGTCAAAAAATGAGCCGGCCATCAGTACATCAGAATTGATCCGTTTTCAAATACTGTATATATATCCCAGTCTGTAGACGCTCTAACTTTCACACAAGCCAATTAATATACACCTAGTGGGATTTTATTTTTACTGAAGACGTGTATATTTTGGTCTAAATTTATGAAGAAATTAGATTTTTTTTATTAGATATTTTATAACAGAAAGTAGAAAATATTTATTTTTTCAAAATTTTCAGTCTTTTTTTTTCCGTTTATATAATATATAAGTAAACAAAAAAACCGCAGGGGTGATAAAAAATATATATAAAAAATGATATTTTGATTTATAACGATATTTTGATTTTCATTTGGGTACAGCGTTGCATGACCGCACAATTAGCAGTTATAGTAGCACAGTGTTGAATAGCAAAAATAAAAATGGCCTGATCATGAACGGGGGTGGTGCGTGATGCGTTGCCCCTCGCTACTGCTACACATAATCACGTGGGCTGGTGTGAATGAGCCCTATTTGTACACTGACCCAGGCAGGCGTAGTTCAGTCTCGGCACAGTTTGGTGCCGGGATGAAGTAAGGCCTATGTGCACGGATGGGCGTTACGTCATCCAGGCCAGCCAATCAAGTCAGCCGAGACTGGATAAAGACCGGGGGAAGATGGAGGCGCAGGCGATAAAGTGATTTGGGCAGCCATAGCACTAGTGGAGAAGGGCACTAATGAGGCAACATGCTGAGTAATGGGTCAGTAAATTGGAGGGAGGTCACGTGACTGACAATCCCATGCCCAGCCACTGTGGCTATGTTGGGGGCTAGCAATGTCAATGTAGCCTGGCAGAGCGCCACCTCTCGGCTGCGTACTGAAATGGCCGGGATCATAGTCAGCCTGCTCAGTCCCAGCAGAGCACAGCCGGCAGCACGCGCCTTCACACCACCCTACCGCGCGCTCCCGCGCTTCCTTCGCTGACGTCGTGGAGGGGGCGCGCGTCGTGCCCGCGCCCACGGGAAGAACGAGAGAAGAGAGTAGAGGGGAGGAGGGGGAGCGGAGTAACAGGAACGTGTGGAGGAGAAAGTGAACCGGACCGGAGGAAGGCAGGAGAGGGACGGATCACCGGCGCTGCCCCGGCTGCGGGACTTGGAGGACGCCTGATCTTCTCGGTAAGGGATTCGGAGAAGGAGGGGTCTCCGGTGTAACGGTGAGAGGTGGGAGGGCTAGCGCTCAGCTTCCCCTCCCCGCCTGCGGTGCCTGGAGCTCGTGCCGCAGTTCTCTCCTCGGTCCGCGCTCTACTCATCAGCCAAGCTTGGCATGGGTACCCCGTCTTACCTGTCATTCCTTCCTGTCTGTGCCAGGTCATGTCATAAAGGGGCAGATGTTTCTGATTGGCTGTGACAGTCCCAGATTTAGTCCCTGTAACTGTCAGCCCTGTCCAGTAACACAGGAGACCATTTTCTTCTGATATATTGTGGGCCGCTTTTACCTTTTTAACTGGAGAAAAAGTATTTTCCATCCGATTAAAGTCCTCGCAGAGAAATGTTCCTTGTTTCTCCATGACAGCGCTGCACGCGTCAAACTAAGATGAGTCCCTTTAAAATGTTGGCAGCTATGTAGTGCCACCTTGGCAAGCAAGTGCAGGGCCCTTTAAAATCCATTGGGCTAATGCAGGATGTCAGATTTTCACTCCGCTGATGACAGAAGTGCTGGGTTACATATGCCACATGGCCCTCCTGGCAAGAGATTCCTAAACACGCCGGTGCCGGTCGTTAGGGGTTAACAATATTGCAGATGGCACTGTATTGTTGTGTCTAGTCATCTCATCCTTGTCTTGCATTATGCAGAGGTTTGTCTGCTCTTGTGCTTTTTTTTTTTTTTTTTTTTTTTTATTCTGTTGTTTAGGTTTGTTGGATTCTGATGTACATGGCAGTAGATTTTCAAGTAAGATCTGCCAGGAGTGGGAAGTTCCTGAGGAACTATCAGGGTGTTCTGTAGGGCATCTCCGACACATTGCTGGTGGTGTGGATGCTGGCAGAAGATTCACCGCCGTGCGTCAGATCCACAAAAGCCATGGAACACTTTTATTAGAAATACTGACAAGTGTGCCAAATTTAGGTAGTTCAACGTAGCGGAAATTTTATGGTCTGTAGGTAATGCTGCGACACATTCAGTAAGATCTACCTCTGTATCGGATCTAAATAAGTGGATTATGGTAGGATCTCCTCCGTGTTGGTGATAATTGTGTGGACCTGTCCTTCCGAAGTTGGATAATTAATTATTATTATGTACTTTAATAACTTTACATAACAAAAATTCTGTATATCTTTAGAAGAATGCTATAAAATATTACATAGAAAAATATAAAATATTACAAGTGTACAGTATGTATACAGTATATGATATGCAGTGTGTGTGTGTATAAAATATATATATAATTTTTTTTTTTTGCATACTTTGAGGTTTTTGTAACTATGTACCTCCACTTATGAAACTCTGCAAACTTCATAGGTGTGTTGCACCGAGCAGTTCTGTTAGGCCTCATGCCCCCCCCCCCGGCATTTAGCCCCTGTGCACCCGGAGGCACAGGAGAAGTGTCCAGCCCTGCTGCCTGCACCCGGTCAAAGTCTGACAGGCTGAAATATGCTGTGGCTGGACACTATACTGAGTGGTACTCGCATTTACAGCCCTATTCATTCAGGAACGAATGCCCAGAATGAGGAATACTTTCATTCAGGCATATACACGAGTACCACTCAGTACAGCGTCCAGCTCTTTCCAGTTGCAGCATATTTCAGCCTGTAATAGACTTTAGACAGTCTACAGGCAACAGGGCTAAGAGCTGCACCTGTGCCTCCCGGTGCGCAAAAACGCTGGAATAAGTTGCACAGGGGCTAAATGCCAAGTGTGCATGTAGCCTGTGTCATGGTTCACACATACAGTGGGGATCGAAAGTTTGGGCACCCCAGCTAAAAATTTGTATTAATGTGCATAAAGAAGCCAAGGAAAGATGGAAAAATCTCCAAAAGGCATCAAATTACAGATTAGACATTCTTATAATATGTCAACAAAAGTTAGATTTTATTTCCATCATTTACACTTTCAAAATAACAGAAAACAAAAAAATGGCGTCTGCAAAAGTTTGGGCACCCTGCAGAGTTAATATCTTGTACTGCCCCCTTTGGCAAGTATCACAGCTTGTAAACGCTTTTTGTAGCCAGCCAAGAGTCTTTCAATTCTTGTTTGAGGTATCTTTGCCCATTCTTCCTTACAAAAGTCTTCCAGTTCTTTGAGATTTCTGGGCTGTCTGTCACGCACGGCTCTTTTAAGGTCTATCCATAGATTTTCAATGATGTTGAGGTCAGGAGATTGTGAAGGCCATGGCAAAACGTTCAGTTTACGACTCTTGATGTAATCCCCCGTGGATTTCGAGGTGTGTTTAGGATCATTATCCATTTGTAGAAGCCATCCTCACTTTAACTTCAGCTTTTTCACAGATGGCATCAAGTTACCATCCAAAATTTGCTGAAATTTTATTGAATCCATTTTTTCTTCTACTCGTGAGATGTTCCCTGTGCCACTGGCTGCAACACAACCCCAAAGCATGATTGATCCAACCCCATGCTTAACAGTTGGACAGAGGTTCTTTTCATTAAATTCTGTGCCCCTTCTTCTCCAAACGTACCTTTGCTCATTCCGGCCAAAAAGTTCAATTTTAACCTCATCGGTCCACAGAACTTGTTTCCAAAATGCATCAGGCTTGTCTATATGTTCATTTGCAAAGTTCAAACGATGATTTTTGTGGTGAGGACGTAGAAGAGGTTTTCTTCTGATGACTCTTCCATGAAGACCATATTTGTACAAGTATCTCTTTATAGTGGAATAGTGTACCACAACTCCAGTGTCTGCCAGATCTTTCTGGAGGGATCGTGCAGTCAAACGTGGGTTTTGAATTGATTTTCTCACAATCTTGCGAGCTGTTCTGTCTGATATTTTTCTTGGTCTTCCAGATCTTGCTTTAACTTCCACTGTTCCTGATGACTGCCATTTCTTAATTACATTCCGAACAGAGGATATTGACATCTGAAAACGCTTTGCTATCTTCTTATAGCCTTCTCCAGCTTTGTGAGCGTCAACTATTTTCAGTTTCAGTTTTCTAGAGAACTGCTTAGAAGAACCCATGGTGCTGATTGTTGGGGCAAGGTCAGATGAGTCTGGGCATTTAAAACCTTTGAGATTGACATCACTTGGTCTGCCCAGACGATGATTGAGAACAATCCATGACACTGGCAGGTCTCAGCTTGGCAAAGGGGGCAGTGCATGCTATAAATTCTGCAGGGTGTCCAAACTTTTGCAGATGCCATTTTTTTGTTTTCTGTTATTTTGAAAGTGTAAATGATGGAAATAAAATCTAACTTTTGTTGACATATTATAAGAATGTCTAATCTGTAATTTGATGCCTTTTGGAGATTTTTCCATCTTTCCTTGGCTTCTTTATGCACATTAATACAAATTTTTAGCTGGGGTGCCCAAACTTTTGATCCCCACTGTATACGTCCTGAAAACACTCAGTTTTCGAATGCGATTTTGCCATGTGGTTCAGTGTGTTTACCATTGCATTTTTGTGCGATTTTAGTAGAGGTGCGATTCTCTTTCTCCCATCCTCTCCTATGTAAAAGCCCTGTGCAAAAATGCATATGATTCGCACTGCTATCTGAACAACCATCTCTGAATGTCACTAACTTTTATGGCTTGAGATTTGAGAACTCATCGCTCCAGACTCACACAGCATCCACACTGAAAATGCTCTACGTCTGCATGGCATTCATCGACCACCGACATAGGAACAAATATATGGGCATCATAGTGGCTTAATGGTTAGCACTTCCGCCTTGCAGTACTAAGGTTGGTGGTTTGAAACTCAACCATATCACCACCTGCCTGGAGTTTGCATGTTCTCCCTGTGCTTGCATGGGTTTCCTCCTGGTACTCCGGTTTCCTTTCACACACCAAAGACTTTAAAAAGGTATCTGCAGTACTTTTCTGTGTTTTTATTGCGACTTGCATTGACCTTTGTGCATATTATTATTACTATGCAGGATTTATATAGCGCCAACGGTTTGCTCAGCGCTTTACATTATAGTGGGAGACAATACAGTAACAATACAGTTCAATACAAGAGGGATTAGAGGGCCCTGCTCCTTGGAGCTTAAAATCTAGGAGAGCGGGGTGAATGGTACAGTAGGTAGTCACTGTGGGGGATGGAGTGGTTGGAAGAGTAGAGGATACCAGAATTAGCAGAGGGTGGGATAGGCTTCCCTCAAGAGAGAGGTTTTCAGTGATCGCCGAAAGGCAAGTATAGTAGGTGATAATCTGATAGAATGGGGTAGGGAGTTCCAGAGGATGGGTGATGCCCTAGAGAAGGCTTGGAGACGAGCATGGGAGGAGGAGGTAAGGGAGCTAGAGAGTAGGAGATCTTGCGAGGAGCGGAGAGTACGGTTTGGGTGATATTTAGAGATCAGATCGGTTATGTAAGTTTATTTCAATGAAAAACCACCTCCAAAAAAAAAAAAAAAAATACTAAAACCCCACAACACAAACAACACCTTCCCCTGAAGGTGTTACGGTTATGTAAGTTGGGGCAGTGTTGTGGATGGCTTTATATGTCATTGTCAGAGTTTTGAATTGTATCCGTTGGGCAATGGGAAGCCAGTGGAGGGATTGACAGAGAGGGGTGGCTGATACAGAACGTTTAGTGAGATGGATGAGTCTGGCAGCAGCATTCATGATAGACTGAAGGGGGGATAGTATTGGAACCTTTCAAATAGGTGCAACTCCAATTTTGTGGCGTGGCACTGATTTTGAAAAACGGTTCCTGCATCATTTTTGACAATTTCATGTTCGGCTTGCATAGACATCTTTGCATGAAGTCGCACTGACCAGCGGCTTTGAAATCGCGCTAGCTCAAGTGATGTAGCACAGTTTCAAAGCTGCATTCAGTGTGAACCAGGGCTAACTTTATATACTATTAGTAAAGTTAAAAAAAAAACAAGTAAACCGTGTCATGTGCTGAAACAACGAATCACACCGCTTGGAAAAACTGCCACCAACCATCAACAACTTCCTCTGTGCCCTTGCGATAATTGGCAATGATCAGGTATTGAAGGACGCTATAAGAGTTGTGACAGATTTGATTGTATAATTCCGATGCATAATCTGTCACACACTCCAATGTTTGATGCACTACTGAGTGTCTGGTTATGAATTTTTCTGCATGAGTTTCGGCATATCTTGCCATGCAGCCACTGGCAGGCGTTGCTGGAATTTATAGTCCGCTGGCTCCTGCCGGTCCGCAGTTTGTACATTAAAGTGTCTGTCCACATAGCTATAAAGTGATCTTGCAGCAGCTGTGATTTCTTTTTTTGTAGATTTTTTATGTTGTGTGGTGTAACTACGTTTTGTGCCAGAGTTGTGATGTGACCTGTCGGAAATGTGTTGGACTTTTGATCACCTTCCTTCCAACAGTGTTAACCCAGCGCTCCCTCCTGCTGTGTAAATATCTCAGCCGGCCTGTGCTTGATTTTCTGTGGACACCGGTGTTTCAGATTTGTTATACAGGGCAAGTTACGAGGCTGCGGAGAGGTAACTGGAGCCAACAATGTTTCTTAATAAAGTAAACACTCTTGAAGTGCTTTTATAAGGAGCTGCTAGAGGACACAATGCTTCAAGTGTACCTGTCATTTGCCCATTCTGCAGGTAGACATGTTTTGTAAGCAGTAACAAGGACTTTCACTATCCGGTTCCAAGGATCTTTTTCGTCAGTGGATCCTGATGATCATAATTCTTTCATGATACTTGTTTAAAGATGCTTATAGTTTGACATCCCTGATTCTTCCTTTTCCCCGTCATCAACATGTTAATGACATTTTTTAATAAACCCTTTCCGTTTTCATTAAATTACTTATTTTAGACCCAGTGAGATTATCACTGGGTCTCTGTGCTTCTCTATGCAATACAGAGCAATCGTGGCGGGTGGGAGGGGCCAGCAGATTGCAGTACACAGCTTGCTAAAAATACCACAACACACTGCTTCAAGTGTTATTAAACTTTTTTTTTTACAAAACAAGCATGTCTATACTTACCTGCCTTGTTCAGCCCCGATTCTTTTCTTATGGGTCCCCCGCCAGCTCTCCAAGCCTGTCCTGTTCAGCAGGTTCCCCCAAGGATATCCACTTTACATGGGGACACCTGTGTGTGCTCGCTCCCGAGCCTGTCCTGTCTGCGTCCATAGACACAGAGCGGGTGGCTTGTTTCCGCTGCCATGTCACAGCATTTGATTGACAGCAGCATGAGCCAATGGCTATCAATCCGTCCAATGAGGAAGGCCAGAACTGCTGCTCTCATGCACATTGCTGGATTAGATCGGGCTCAAGGTAGAAAAAGGGGGGGGGAGCTGCAACACTGATGGTTTTTCACTTTAATGCATAGAATGCATTAAAGTGAATAATCTTAAGGCTTTAGAACCACTTTCAGTACTGCTGTCAAGAGCCCTCAGCCATGATGCAAGCAGTAGGCTTCCTCTTGAAGGGAGTTATGCAAATATTAGAATTCCATTATGTGTAGATGTTCTTCTGGAGGAGTGAGTGTTTCTAGGCAGGCTGCATTTGCCTGAAGACAGCCCAGGGTAATAGCCACGTGATGCTGAACCCCTATGATTGCAAGAGCTGGAATCCAATGAATGAAAAGTGGGTCAGGGACAATAAGGGTAGGGAAGGAAGAGTTAAATGATGCTGGATGTCCTTCAGCCAGGAAAGGAAGCCTCTACCTGGCTTGCAGAAGATTTGTATGCATACTGAGAGACGCTCACAGTGTGCATTGAAATCAAAGTAAGCAATCTGAGTACAAGAAGGTTGGAGGTAAGGCTGGAGTTCAGATTTAAAGTAGAACTATAGGCAAAATATTTTTGTCATTTTGGATTAAGGGAGGGTTATAACCCCTGTCAGATTATTTTTCTTTTTAAAATCTATTGGAAAATGAAGAAATTAGAAAAAAAAATTGTTCTTTTTCTTCACTTTTTTTTTTTTACATACTGTCACCAGTGCAGTACAATGTCATCATATAACTGACGTGGCAGTGATCAGGGACACTGCCTTGTGACAGTACCAAAAAAAGTAATATTTTTTCTTTTTTTATTGTTGTTTGTTTTTTTTCTGGTCATTTTTAATACACTGTGACCAGAGCAATATAATATTACCATAGTAACATTGTACTACTCTGGGGGAGTGATCAGGAATTTTTTTTACACATTATGCTTTTTCATACCAGTGAGTTTCACTGGTATAAGCAACAATTTCTACTGAATGACATTGATTCATTCAGTGTATACTATTGTGGTTAGCTCTGATTGGACACAGCTAATCACATGGATGGGATGTGATCAGCCCTGTCTGTACCATGTGATTACTGTGACCAATCACAGCGAGCAACGCAATAGTACACAATGGATGGCATGGATAAAAACCATCTATTGTGTAAAATTGTCACGTGATGTGCTGTGATTGGTCACAGCAATCACATGGTACCAGCAGTGGGCGGCGCACTGATTGGTCATCTGCTGTGTCCGGTAGACACACTGGGTGACTGACCACGCTGCAGTGCAGCCCATTCCAGGAGGAAGTCATATGATGTCAACCTGGAACAGTGAATGTTCCACCCGGTCTTCATTTGACTATAGGCTGGGCGGGAACTGGTCTAAGTGTCAAGGTGAAATAAGAAAAACGTATTTAGTACATCTCTGGAATACATGTATATTTCCAATGTTTTATTCCTTTAAACACACTGCAGGTACAGAAAAATAACTGTTTGTGACAGAAATATAGTGGGCTCCAACTTCCTCTTGGACATGACAACACAGCCCTGAATTCCTCTAAGTACATGGTGTCAGCCCTACCTACTCAGTTTTCAGTGGACTGCAATGAACACAGCCCTCTCCTCATCTCCTCCCCCTCATCTCCATCATCTCTTCTCATGTCCTCCCCCTCATCTCCATAATCCGTTCTCATGTCCTCCCCCTCATCTCCATAATCCCTCCTCATCTCCTTCCCCTCATCTCCATCATCCCTCCTCACCTCCTTCCCCTCATCTCCATCATCCCTCCTCATGTCCTCCCTCTCATCTCCGCCATCCCTCCTCATGTCCTCCCTCTCATCTCCGCCATCCCTCCTCATGTCCTCCCTCTCATCTCCGCCATCCCACCTCATGTCCTCCCTCTCATCTCCGCCATCCCTCCTCATGTCCTCCCTCTCATCTCCGCCATCCCTCCTCATGTCCTCCCTCTCATCTCTGCCATCCCTCCTCATGTCCTCCCCTTTCTCATCCCCGTCATCCCTCTTCATCTCCTCCCCTTTCTCATCCCCGTCATCCCTCCTCATCTCCTCCCCTTTCTCATCCCCGTCATCCCTCCTCATCTCCTCCCCTTTCTCATCCCCGTCATCCCTCCTCATCTCCTCCCCTTTCTCATCCCCGTCATCCCTCCTCATCTCCTCCCCTTTCTCATCCCCGTCATCCCTCCTCATCTCCTCCCCTTTCTCATCCCCGTCATCCCTCCTCATCTCCTCCCCTTTTCTCATCCCCGTCATCCCTCCTCATCTCCTCCCCTTTTCTCATCCCCGTCATCCCTCCTCATCTCCTCCCCTTTCTCATCCCCGTCATCCCTCCTCATCTCCTCCCCTTTCTCATCCCCGTCATCCCTCCTCATCTCCTCCCCTTTCTCATCCCCGTCATCCCTCCTCATCTCCTCCCCTTTCTCATCCCCGTCATCCCTCCTCATCTCCTCCCCTTTCTCTTCCCCCGTCATCCCTCCTCATCTCCTCCCCTTTCTCTTCCCCCGTCATCCCTCCTCATCTCCTCCCCTTTCTCTTCTCCGTCATCCCTCCTCATCTCCTCCCCTTTCTCTTCTCCGTCATCCCTCCTCATCTCCTCCCCTTTCTCATCTCCATGACTCTTCCTTGAGCACAGGCAGAGAGCACTGGAAGTTATCAGCTCACCAGATTTCTGACAATATCAAAGGGTGTTTTCTGCACTTGCCAAACAGATATAATAAAACCCTCTTAACTGTATATTTAGCGGACCAAAAAGAAACAAATAATCCATTCATTGTTTGGGTGTACATATACTTTAAGATGTTTCTAAATGAAGTTAATTGTCTTTTATTTAATGACTCAGTTTATTTGAAACAGAACTTAAGTGTACCTAAACCCATTTCTTCATTTTGGACTGAGTAGGGAATTTTCTTTGTTTTGGATAAAGTCGGGAAGTGCTGAAACCCTGGTCAGTTTATTTTATTTCTATCCTCCTATTGTAGATGTACAGTTATGGCCAAAAATACTGGCACCCCTGCATTTTTGTCAGATAATGCCCCACTTTGCCCAGAAAATTCTCACAATTACAAATGTTTAGTCATTCTCATGTTTATTTCTTTTGTTTGTATTGGTTTGACACAAAAAAGTGGAGAAACAAAAGGCCAAATCTGACACATTTCATGCAAAACCCCAAAATGGACTGGACAAAATGATTGGCACCTTCTCAAAATTGTAAGAAATAATTGCATTCCTAGTGTGTGATCTACTTTAATTGTAATTAAACGCACCTGAATCAATGAACAGGTACTGTCAATATAGAAATCACACCAGCAACCAGTTAAAATGGTGACAAATTGACTCAACCTTTCTGCTGTGTGTCTCTGTGTGCCACATGGAACATGGAGAAGAGAAAGAGAAGCAAAGAATTGTCTGAGGATTTGAGAACAAAAATTGTGGAAGAGCATAGACAATCTCAAGGTTACAAGTCCATCTCCAGAGATCTTAATGTTCCTGTGTCCACTGTGCGCAACATTGTCAGGTTTACAGCCCATGGCACTGTAGTTAATCTCCCTGGATGTAGATGGAAGAGAAAAATGTATCGAAGATTGCAGCAAAGGATTATTTGAATGGTGGATAAAGAACCTCGATCAACTTCCAGACAAATTCAAGCTGACCTTCAGGCACAGGGTACAACTGTGTCAGCTCACACTATACGTCGCCATCTGAATGAAAAGGGACGCTATGCTAGGAGACCCAGGAGGACCCCACTGCTGACACAGAAACATCAAAAAGTCAGATTGGAGTTTGCCAAAACTTACCTAAGGAAGCCAAAATCCTTTTGGGAGGATGTGCTGTGGACATAAGCAACAAAATTACAACCTTTCGAGAGAGCCCATCATTCTACTGATTTCAGAGAAAGCAATGAGGCCTTTAGCCACTTGCCTACTGGGCACTTATACCCCTTTCTTTACCAGGCCAATTTTCAGCTTTCAGCGCTGTTGCACTTTGACAATTGCACAGTCATGCGAGATTGTACCCATATGAAATTTTTATAATTTTTTTTTCTCACAAATAGAGCTTTCTTTTGGGGGTAGTTAATTGCCGCTGGGCGCTTTACTTTTTGCGCTATAAACAAAAAATTGCAAACAATTTGAAAAAAAAAATAATTATTTGTTTTTATAAAATTTTTCAAACAGGTAATTTTTCTCCTTCACTGATGTGCGTTGATGAGGCAGCACTGATGGGCACTGATAGGCAGCACTGATGGGCACTGATAGGCAGCACTAATGAGGTGGCACGGATAGGCGGTACTGATATGTGGTGCTGATAGACAGCACTCAGCACTGATAGGTGGCACTGACTGGCATCACTGCTGGGCATTGACTGGCGCAACTGCTGGGCACTGACTGGTGGCACTGACTGGAAGCATTGCTGGGCTGCACTGATGGCCACAGGTGGGTGCACTGCTGGGCACTGGTGGGCTGCACTGGTAGGTGGCACTGCTGGGCACCGATCATCAGGGCACTAATCATCAGTGCCCTTATGATCGGTGCCGATCCCTGCTCTGACAACTGCCGGTTCTTGGCAGTACTTTCCTCACGCTCTGACAGTGCAAGGAAAGTGCAGCTGAGAACCGGCAATTGCATTTCCTGGTGATCAGCGTGTCATTGGACATGGCTGATCACGTGGTAAAAGGCCTTTTACCACATCACGGAAATCGCCGGGTGCGCGCCCCCGAGGGCGCGCAGGAGAGCACATTCTGGGAGGACGTCATATGACACCCTCCCCGAACTGGCCGGCCGCAGTGCAGCTGTCAGTCGGCTATCTGCGGTTGGCAAGTAAAGAAAATAATACAATCCCTACAGTCAAACATGGTGGAAGTTCACTGATGTTTTAGGGTTGCTTTGCTGCTTCAGGCGCTGGATGTCTTGACCGTGTGCATGGCATTATGAAGTCTGAAGACTACCAAAGTTGTCTAGGGTGCAATGTGGGGCCCAGTGTCAGAGGTCATGGGCTTACAGCAGCACAATGACCCAAAGCACACGTCAAAAAGCATCCAGAAATGGTTTCAGACAAAGTGATGGAGAGTACTGAACTGGCCATCAAGGAGTCCAGATCTCAATCCCATGTGGAGAGATCTCAAAGCAGCAGTTGGGAAAAGGAACCCTTCCAATCTGGGAGACTTGGGGCAGTTGGTGAAAGTGCCAATAATTTTGTCAAATCAATTTTTGGTGTTTTGTGTGGCATGTGCCAGATTTGGCTTTTTTTTCTCTGTTTTCTTTGTGTCATACCAATACAAACAAAAGAAATAAACATGAGAATGCCTATACATTTGTAAATGCAACAATTTTCTGGGCGAAGTGGTGCGCTATCTGACAGAAATACAGGGGTGCCAATATTTTTGGCCATGACTGTACCTCCTCTATATATGCTGGTGACCTGCATCACCGGGAAAGAAAGTGATGGAAAATTCACAATATACAGTTTACACTGGAGCAGAGATTTGGGTGAAATCTTTCAGTGGGAAAACCTGTTTCAGTAACTGCAATCAAGGAGTCAAGGGAAATCCTCCCAAATAGGAGAGAAAAAAATCTAAATAGGGTTTATACCTCTACTTTATCCAAAATTAGAAACTTTAGACCAAACTAAAGCGGTATTAAATTCAAAATCAAACATTTTTGTTGCAGCTTGCCAATTCTTAAATGTGATGGCTGCATTAGTTTCCTTTTTAGACTTTTTCTCTTCTATTTTTAATCTGGTGATCCATTCAGTAAGTGTGTTGTTTTTAAAAAATCACAAGCTTTCTTTCAGTTATAGGGAGCATGGAAATTGCAACAAGTTTAACAAGCCACCGCATTTTGGGGGAACAAAGACTTCCCCTTCTTCAGGGCTGTTGCTGCATGCATATAGAGAAGATTCTCGGACGGGTATGTCTGTTAACAGACGTCAGATGGAAGGATGTCTGAGTTTCAGCTCAATGCTGTTTCATCTGACACTCGAACAACCTTCCATCTGATCTTTGTTAACAGACATACATGTCTGAGATTCTTCTCTATATGCCTGCAGCAACAGCCCTGAAGAAGGGGAAGTCTTTGTTCCCCCAAAATGTGTTGGCTTGTTAACCATTAGCCGCCCGGCCTATAGCCGTTTGGTGGCTGTAAAAATACTTTGGATTTCCGGGTGCACGCCATTTGGTGTCCTCCCGCACATGCGCAGTTTTTGCTCTTGCAGAGCCACGCAGCGGCGCGATCTGTCACCAGCCGTGTACCTCGGACACGGCCGATGACAGATCCGAGTATCGGCCCCCGTTGCCGGTACCATGTGACCTGCTGTGACCAATCACAGCAGGTCACATGACAGTTGTTTACAATGGATGGCTTCATTCATGCCATCCATTGTATACTAGTGCCTAGCTGTGAATGGTCACAGCAGGTCATATGCACATGTCATGTGATTAGCTGTGGCCAAATAACAGCTAAGCACAAAAAAATAAAAAACAAAAAAACCTGAATGAATCGATGTCATTCAGATAAATGCTTGCTTATAGCAAAGTAATTCTTTGCTATAAGCAAATTGTGTAAAAAAAAAAATACTGATCACTTCCCCAAACTAGTACAATGTTACTATGGTAACATTGTACTACTTTGGTCATAGTAAAATATGAGCAAAAAATCTTAAAAAAATAAAAAAAAATGTAATACAAAATTAAAAATAATAAAAAAAAAATATATATATATTTTTTTCATACTGTCAACAGTCAGTGTCCCTGTTCACGCCATGCCAGTTATATGATGACGCTGTACTGCACTGGTG
Source organism: Staurois parvus (assembly GCF_062004578.1). Taxonomy (NCBI): domain Eukaryota; kingdom Metazoa; phylum Chordata; class Amphibia; order Anura; family Ranidae; genus Staurois; species Staurois parvus. The sequence goes on from NW_028317962.1 coordinate 6,917,743, forward strand.
ACAGTATGTAAAAAAACAAATAGTGAAAATATTTTTTTTTATTTTTTCATTTTCTGAAAAATTATGACAAAAAAATACAACTTCAAAAAACTCGCCATTCCTCTTATGAAGTACGTCGGACTGTCTACTTTACAAAAAGGGGTCATTTGGGGGATATCTGTACTGTTCTGACATTCTTGGACCTCAAGAAATTAGATTGGCTGTCAGTACTCCAGGATTGATCAATATTCAGATCTATACCATAGTTTGTGAACTCTATAACTTTCCTAAAAAATACATCTTAATTTGGGTTATTTTCACCAAAGACATGCAGTAGAATACATCTTGGCCTAAATTTATGAAGAACAATTACCGTATTTTCCGGCGTATAAGACGACTGGGCGTATAAGACGACCCCCTACTTTTCCTGTTAAAATATAGGGTTTGAGCTATACTCGCCGTATAAGACTACCCCTCTTCCAACGCACACCAAATAAAAATTAAAAAATATCAGATTTGATTTCAATATGGTATGCTATTTCAGTATGGTATTCCAATGATGGGGTGCTATTCCTCCCACTGACCCCAATGATGAGGCACTACTCCTCCCACTGACACCAATGATGGGGCACTATTTCATCCACTGACACCAATGATGGGGCACTATTCCTCCCACTGATACCAATGATGGGGCACTATTCCTCCCACTGATATCAATGATGGGGCACTATTCCTCCCACTGACACCAATGATGGTGACCCATCATTAGTTTCAGTGTGTGAGGAATAGTGCCCCATCATTAGTCAGTGGGAGGAATAGTGCCCCATCATTGGTGTCAGTGGGAAGAATCATGCCCCATCATTGGTGTCAGTGGGAGGAATAGTGTCCCATCATTAGTGTCAGTGGGAGGAATAGTGTCCCATCATTGGTGTCAGTGGGAGGAATAGCGGCCCATCATTGGTATCCGTGGGAGCAATAGCACCCCATCATTGGTATCAGTGGGAAGAATAGCGCCCCATCATTGGTGTCAGTGGGAGGAATAGTGCCCCATCATTGGTGTCAGTGGGAGGAATAGTGTCCCATCATTGGTGTCAGTGGGAGGAATAGTGTCCCATCATTGGTGTCAGTGGGAGGAATAGCGGCCCATCATTGGTATCCGTGGGAGCAATAGCACCCCATCATTGGTATCAGTGGGAGCAATAGCACCCCATCATTGGTGTCAGTGGGAGGAATAGCACCCCATCATTGGTGTCAGTGGGAGGAATAGCGCCCCATCATTGGTATCAGTGGGAGGAATAGCGCCCCATCATTGGTGTCAGTGGGGAGAATAGTGCCCCATCGTTGGTGTCAGTGGGGAGGAGGAATAGTGCCCCATCGTTGGTGTCAGTGGGGAGAAGTAGTGCCCCATCATTGGTATCAGTGGGGAGAATAGTGCCCCATCGTTGGTATCAGTGGGGGAGGAATAGTGCCCCATCAATGGTGTCAGTGGGGAGGAGGAATAGTGCCCCATCATTGGTGTCAGTGGGGAGGAGGAATAGTGCCCCATCATTGGTGTCAGTGGGGAGGAGGAATAGTGCCCCATCATTGGTGTCAGTGGGGAGGAGGAATAGTGCCCCATCATTGGTATCAGTGGAGGAGGAACAGTGCCCCATCGTTGGTGTCAGTGGAGGAGGAACAGTGCCCCATCGTTGGTGTCAGTGGGGGAGAGGAGCGGCTGCTCCTTCTTCCAGTTCGGCCGCTCGATTTTCGTGGGGCCGCTCGGCTCCGCCTCCTCGCCGGTGATTGGTCGCCTGTGTGCCTTTCCAGTGCTGGCGCCCAATCACTGATGAGGAGGCGGAGCCGAGCGAACGCGTGACCATCGAGCGGCCGAACTGCAAGAAGGAGCAGCCGCGCTTCCTGTACCGGATCGTTGTGGGACCGGAGCTAGGTAAGAGACAGCAGCCCCTCTGCCCACCCCTGTACTTAGTGTCCATTGGAGGAGGAGGGGGGGTGGCGCGGCGCCGCCCCTCGAAAAAGTGCCGACCTGACACCGGCTCGCACCGGCGTATAAGACGACCCCGGACTTTTCAGAAGATTTTCAGGGGTTGAAAAGTCGTCTTATACGCCGGAAAATACGGTATTTATTTGTAAACTTTTATAACAGAAACAAAGAAAAACGTGTTTTTTTTTCAAAATGTTTGGTCTTTTTTTGTTAATTTAGCAAAAAATAAAAACCCCGGCGGTGATTAAATACCACCAAAAGAAAGCTCTAGTTGTGTGAAGAAAATGATAAAATTTTAGTTTGGGTACAATGTTGTATGACCGCGCAATTGTCATTCAAAGTGTGAGAGCGCTGAAACGTGAAAACTGGCCTGGGCAGGAAGGTGTAAAACTGCCCGGTATTGAAATGGTTAAACCCGTGATTTCAAATAAATGCCGTCAAACTCATCATCCAACTTGTACTTACTGGACTGCAGGCACTCCTTTCCACCCATGCTCCCTAGTTCTTGCATGGAGATGACTATAGGGCCATATCCAGAGGTAGCAGTCTAGGCCCAAAAAGGGCTAAATGTCATCTCCTTCAAGGTTGGGTACAAATCATTGGAAATGAAGACTTCTCACTTGCCCACCTCACCATTCACCCACGGCCAGCGACTGGTTGAGTCAGCCCAGCGCACTCTCCAACTCTAACGTATCAGTCATGGCGATGAGACAAACCATTCAACACTGGAAGGGATGTTACATTGATCAGCTTTTGTTATCCCAAAAGGAAAAAAAACTGTTTGCTATAACGGTTTATAAATAGTGAACTGGAGGTTGGCTACAATTTGTTTAGTGTATTTAAATCTGCTAATACATCTAAGATCCCCCTTGGTCAACCTCCTGTGTTCAGAATGCGGCTGGTTGTCCTCTCAGTCCAGGACCCAGAAGCTAGTGGAGATCATTGGAATAGCGGTGTCTACTTCAGTGATTTCCAGCTTCTAGGACCATCGGCCAGGTATGGTGGACACATAATTACACTGGACCAAGCTGGATCAATGTATAATCATGTATACAATATCTATACCTGGAATTCTTCTTTAATGAAACATTGTATCCCATTTCAAAGCTTTTCACAAATACATAGTAGATCATGATGGGAGTGGTAATCCTTTGTCTTCTATTTGTCTACCTCATAATAGCAATAGGTAACATGACAGGTGTACTATGAAATGTAATTCTGTAGTCTATTATTTTTTTTTTTCTCCTTTTGTCTGGTTCTTTTTTCAGATACAGAATATGGAAGTTAAGTAACCTGTGGTGTTCTGTGATCACACGGTAGTAATAGGTTTGGTGGTGGTTGTAATATGATTCTTAGAATTCTGGCTCATACATCTACTTCCTCATAGTGTACATACAGTTCTGGCAAGCATCCAAGGCTCAGCATCATAACTAATGCTGAATTCTGGGCATGAAAATCTTTAGTTAAATAAATTTCTGGATTGCCATGACAGATAAAGATTCCATTTTGTGTGCACCAAATGCCTTTGCAATCCCAGGTATTATCTTGTAAAAGTAGCAATGACGTCATCACTGTGCTGTACATAGCCTATGTAAAGATCAGAGCTGTGGGAGGGACCCAGCTAGCCCCACCCACTACAGGTTTGCCTGCAGGAGTGGGAGGAGATCAGACCAGTCATCCTGCACAAGGAGAGAGGGCAGCAGTGATGGCTCATACTTCATTCACACAGCTGTAAAAAAAAAAAACGAAACATATATACAAGTTTTCAACTGGTTGCCAACCAGCCACAGTGTTTTTTATTGCGGCAGGGCGGCTTTTTTTAATGGCGCTCTGTAAAACAGGTAGGGGGCGCGCGCCCCGCCCTACCCGTCCCACCGATCGCGGCAGCGGGTGTCCATCACCGGGTCCCGGCCGGTCATTACCCAGCGTGTTACCGGCAATCACTGACAGAGTGCATGGCTGCAGTGTTTACACTGCAAGTCTGCTTTGTCAGTTCAGAGCATGCTGAACCTGAGAGAAGAGTTTATCTCTCAGGATCAGCTTGTTCTTGTGTGAAGTACACACCCCCGCCCCCTAGTAAAACACTCCCCTCACACTTAACTCTTTCATTACCTAAAAAATGTTAACCCCTTCCTCCCCAGTGCCATTAGTACAGTTAGTACAGTGTCAGTGTTTTTTTTTTTTTTTTTTTGCACTGATCGCTGTATTGGTGTCACTGGGGATGTCAGTGTCCCCAAGGCAGTTCCCCCCCCCCCCCCCCAGTGTCAAAATATCCGCCGCAGTCCCGCCATAAGTCGCTGATCACTGTCATAAATTGCTGATCACCTCCATAAGTCGCTGATCGCCGCCATTATTCGTATAATAAAAAAAAAAATCCCAGTATCTTTCCCGCCATTTGTAGACGCTATAAATTTCAAGAAAACCAATTAATTTACACGTATTGGGATTTTTTTTTAGCAAAGACATGTTGCAGAATACATTTTGGCAGATATTTATGACGAAATTTGATTTTTAAATTTTTTTACTGGACATGTTTTATAGCAAAAAAGTCCAGAATATTGTGTTTTTTTCTCAAAATTGTTAGCCTTTTTTTTTTTTTTATAGCGCAAAAATAAAAAAACGCACAGCCGATCAACTACCACCGAAAGAAAGCTCAATTTGTGGGAAAAAAAGGATGTAAATTTAATTTGGGTGCAGTGTTGCATGACCGCGCAATTGTCAGTTGAAGTAACGCAGCGACGTAACACAAACCGCTTCTGTAACCGCTTCCTGACCGCCCTATAGCAGAAATACTGCTACAGGGCGGCATGGGTGCGCAAAATCATGCATATATACATGATTTGCGCTCCCATGGATTTCATGCCCTTCCCAGATAGTGTCAGATTGCCTGCCAATACACCAGTCATCACATTTAACCCCTTGATTGCCAGGAGCACGCTCATGCACAATAAACCTCCATTGCTAGTATAGTGTCTGAACGGGTCAATATCTTTGATCAGATCAGCACTATACCAGCGTTCACATTAGTATAGCGTCCCCAAAAATGCAGCGTTAGCGGGATCAGCCCCGGCACCTGCCAGCACCTGCTTTTACCCCCTACGCTTACCCCCCAGCAAGTGCAGTGTCAGTAGGTCACTGTCACTTGATACATTGCACACAAAACCGCAGTGTTCGCAGAATCAGGCCTGATCTCTGTTAGCACTTGCTGGTAAATTTTGATGACTCTCATATGCAGCAGAGTGCCAGTACTAGTGCCGGTCTACCTTTTGGTGAACTGGCGAGTACCAGCGGTCTAGTACATCCTGGTCTTTCACATACCTCCTTGATTTTTGGAGCTGTTTTTCACGGAATATCTGTATGCGTTGATTGTGGATCAAAGCAGTTTATATGCACAATTTATCGCCGCCAACCCAGATTCAAACCTTGCCAGACCATTCGCATGGAAACTCATTACAGTTTTCGAAATTACATTTTTTTTTGGCTTAACCCTCAACATGGGCATTACTAAAAGAAATGAATTGCGGTTGTATTGGTCCGCAGACCCAATTCATCATATGCCCGTGTTCCCTGCTGCCATGGCCAGGCATAGATATGAGAGTATAATGTGTTTTATGCATTTCAGCGACAATACACTCTGTCATCCTCGGGGTAACCCTGAATTTGACCGGCTCTACAAAATTCAGCCCCTCGCAAATCACCTTAACCTAAAATCTGAAGATGTCTATACTCCCCAGCAAAACATCTGCGTTGAGTCCCTTATTAATTTTTCTGGCCGCCGTGCATTCAAACAATTTCTCCCCTGCAAGCGTGCCAGATATGGGGTCAAGATGTAGAAGACCTGTGAGAGGACAACAGCCTATACTTATAAGTTTTGGATTTACGAGGGAAAAGATAGTCACGTGGAGCCCGCCCGGATGCCCAGACTACATGGGGAGCAGTGGTAAGATAGTTTGGGACTTGGTGTCATCATTTCTCCATATGGGGTACCACTTATACGTGGACAATTTTTATTCAAGCGTGCCACTATTTAGACATTTATTCAATCTTGGAACTGGCACTTGTGGCAAAGTGTGACCTAATGTGTGCCCACCATTAGAAGTGGGTGGATGCAGGGCGGTATATTCTAATGGTGCGCATACCACACACTTTTTCTGGCAGAGATTTCATCTCATTTTTTCATTCATTCCACTGGCTGCATACAAAAAAAAAAAGAACATAGCATATATAACCAACAAGGACCAGCGACGTACTGGTACATCACTGGATTTGAATGGTTATACCAGGATGATGCCTACAGCTGCAGGCATCCTCCTGGTGTCGTTTTTTTCAGCCGGTGATCGGCTTTCATGTAAAAGCAATCCTAGTGGCTAATTAGCTGCAGGATTGCTTTTACAAGCAGCGGGAGATGATGCCCCCCCCCTCTCCCGCTGCCTTCCACGGCCTTTTCGGGCAGTCCCGTGTCATCGGGGGAACCTGAGAATGCAGCCGGTGTTTCTGCCAGCTGATCATAAAGCTGATTGGAGACCAGAATGGTGCCAATCATCTCTATAGTCTAAGAATTCGGAAGCTACAAGCATTTCATCACTTCAGTTTTGCAGGATATAAACAGCGCCATTTGTAAATTGGGAAAGCATCTGATCACACCGATTTTGGTTTGATTAGATAATGTAAGGGTAGAGGAGATATCCAGAGTCTGATAGACCCCAGATTTCTCAAAAAAGAATATATGACAAAGCCCATTGAAGTTATAGGGGTTATTTGCATTTCCTGTTATAGCATTAAAAGTGATAAAAAAAAAAAATGAAAGGTACAATGTAAAAATAATAAAAAATCAAAATAACTAAAAAAAAAAAAAAAAATCGCCCCTCCCATGCGCACACACCTGTGTGCACAAGCCTTGACCCTGTGTCGGTATGTAAACAGCGGTTGCACCATGCATGTGAGGTATTGCCGTGAACGTCAGATCAAGGGCAGTAATTCTAACACTAGACCTCCTCTATAAGCCTTTAAAAGCCACCATTTTAGATTTACAAAGTGCTGCCTATGGATATTAAAAATGTTTGCAGTTTGTCGCCATTGAACGGGGCATGCACAGTTTTAAAGCATGTCATGTTTGGTATCTAGTTACTCAGCATACCATTATCTTTTATATTTTACCAAATAATTGGCCAATATATTGTGTTTTTGTGCATTAAAAGTAAAAAGTGTGTTTTTAAAAACAATTTGCTTTTGAAAAATCGCTGCGCGAGTACTATGTGCCATACAAAATTGTAGTACCCACCATTTTATTCACTAGGGTGTCTGCTTTAAAAAAATATATAATGTTTGGGGGTTTAAATTAATTTCCTAGCAAAAAATACAGATTTTTTTCATGTGAACAAAAAGGTGTCAGAAAAGGCTTGGTCTTCAGGTGGTTAGAAGAGTGAATGATGTGTGGCATAAACTTCTAATGCTGGGCATAAAATGCCCCCAACCCCCAAAACAACCCCTTTTTGGAAAGTAGACACCCCAAGCTATTTGCTGAGAGGCATGTTGAATAGATAGAAGAATTTATTTTGACCACAAGTTTTTCGAAAATGACAAAAAAAAAAATATTTTTTTTTTTACACAAAATTTTCACTTAAATGATTTACTGCTCACACATGCCATGGGTATATGTGGAATTACTCCCCAAAAATACATTCTGCTACTTCTCCTGAGTATGGGGGTACCACATGTGAGAGACGTTTTGGCAGTCTAGCCAAGTAAAGGACCCCAAAATCCAATAAGCACCTTCAGGCGTTTAAAGGGCTTTATTTACTCAATTACACTTTCTGTAAATATGTGATTTTGTATTTCCGGATAGGGGACATGCGCGCCACCCTACCCACACCGCCATTGGCGGCTACAGCTGGCACCCGGCGATCGCTGAGGAACACTTACAGGGGAGAGGTCTGTATGTAAACAATACAGATCTCTCCCCTGTGAGAACCAGCATGCTGTTTTGTATTGCTCTGCATAGCAGAACAATACAAAGCAGCATGCTTACATAGTAAAACACACACAGTTAACCCTTTGATTGCTCCAGATATTAACCCCTTCTTGCCCAGTGTCATTAGTACAGTGTCAATGCTTTTTATTAGCACTGATCAGTGTATTAGTGTCACTGGGGATGTCAGTGGCAGTTAGTCAGTTCCCCCCAGTGTCAGAATGCCCACCACAGGCCCGCTATAAGTCGCTAATCGCCACCATTACTAGTATAAAAAAATATATATATATACCGCAATTTGTAGACATAACTTTCACGTAAACCAATTATTATACATGTATTGGGATTTTTCTCTAGCAAAGACATATAGCAGAATACATTTTGGCCTAAATTTATGACAATTTGATTTTTTCAATTTTTTTACTGGATATGTTTTATAGCAAAAAGGCAAAAATAGTGTGTTTTATTTTTTTTTTATAGTGATCAAATACCACCAAAAGAAAGCTCCATTTTTTGGAAAAAAGGATGTAACATTTATAAGAATAAGTGCTTTATGTGCTAACGCATATAAATGCATGTATATGCGTTTGAAAGTACGTGCAAAAATAATCAGTTATGTGCTTGCTTTTCTTTACACATTTAGGGCCAGTTCACACCACATGCAGTCCAGTGCGGTTTTTTTGGGTTTTTTTTTCTGCATCAAAAACACATTGATAGTAGGTTACATGGTTTCCAATAGCATAGTTCACACCAGTGTGGTCCAGTTGCAGAAAAAAAAGTAGAACATGCTGCATTTTTTTTCTGCACTGAACTGTACTGGAACGCAGTGCATCAAAAATGCACCAAAATCGCCCCGGAACACACATGTCCTTATTACGTTGAAGAAAAAGGAGAAGAAATAAACCAGAACACATCAAAAATTCACTGGAACGCATCAAAAACGCACATACAGAAACACATCTGGACTGCCTTTCTATGGTGTGAACTGGCCCTTAAACGCATCTATACGCATGTGTTGTACTAATCATTACACAGGACCTTTTCTCCTAGAAAACGCATGTGGAATAACATCAACATTTTTACAGCTGTGTGAATGAGGCCCAATACAGGAAGCTTCTGTACAGAGGCAAAGTTTTACGCTGGTTTACTGCACAAATATGAGAGAAACCTAGAAGGCGCATCAAGATTGAAGAAATAATTCACATGACTCATGTATTTAGACAACATTTTCTTATACAATGTATCCGTGATGGATTTAAAACCTAATTGAATTTTCAGTTCACACTAGCTTTGTTAGCCGGCTCTAGACAATCGTTTGGGAAATATTTTTAACGCTCCTTAAACGCCTAGGAAATTTCTACACATGACAGCACACAGTGCTGTTCACACTGAAGCGTTAGCGTTGCGTCAAAATTGATGCCTCATATCCAGTCAAGAGGAGTTGAAGCCTCCCATTTAAGTCTATGATGACGCTCCTCAAATGGCTGGCAGGTGTTTGCGGAGCGTTTGCAAGGCGTTTGGCGGAGCGTTAATACCATTTAACTTCATTATAGGCATTTGTGATGCGGTTGTAATGCTTGGAAAAAGCCTATCAAACGCCGCGTTTGAGGAGTGTTAAAAACGCTTCCCAATGCCTGTCTAACGCCTGTCAAACGCTATAGGGGCGTTTGGCAAGAGTTAGAAATGAATCAAGTGTGAACAAACCCTAAAATTCATTCCAGGTGCATCAAACCAAAAAGTCTCCAAAGTGTTCCAGTTCTTTAGGAAGCAGCCTTCACTTATAAAGCAGTGGTCTCTCTACACAGGTCCAACATACCCCTTGTTTAATCAGACCTATGACTCTGACTTAGCAAGGGGGTGTAAGGCCCCTGCAGAGAGACCACTGCTTCCACATAGAGTGCAAGTGTTCTTCTCTACAACATGCTGGCATGGGATAGGCTTCTACTTAGGCTGTGGCTGCTGTTCAACAAAAACAAACTTTAAAACTTTGCACACCATTTGTTTTGATGAAGCTGGCCGATTTAAACTTCAGTTTATTTAGGCTTCAAACCACTTTCACCCCCTTCCTGTCCAGGTCAATTTTCAGCTTTCGGCGTTATCACACTTTGACAATTGCGCGGTCATGCAACACTTTACCCTTATGAATTTTTTTGCTTTTTTGAGACAGATAAAACTTTATTTTGGTGGTATTTATTCTCCACTGGGATTTTTTTTTTTTTTTTGCTGTATAAATGAAAAAGTCCAAATATTTAAAAAAAAAAAAGTGTTTTTTCTTTTAAAATTTTGCAAATAAATAATCTTTCTTCATAAATCTTGGCCAAAATGTATTCAACTATCTTTTTAGTAAAAAAAAAATAACCCTAATTAGTTTATAACCAAAAATTTTATAATTTTTCAAAACGTTTTACATTTTTATTTTTTTATATTTATTTTTTTTTTTACATACGGTAACCCTAGCAGTACAGTGTCACCAAAGTGAATGACACTGTACTACTTGTGGGGGGTGATAATTTTTTTTTTTTTTTTTCTCACTGATTGCTTTTACACCCATAAAGGCTGCAAAATCATTTCTCTTTTTCTCTCTGGCTGCATTCTTGCAGCCATTGAGAAATACTGTGAGAGCTGTGATTGGTCACAGCTTGTCACATGGTACAAGGCTGTTGTTGAATAGCCTTGTACCACGTGACCTCTGTGATAATTTATTTATTCATTTTAGGTGCTTATATAGCGCCGTCAATTTACGCAGCGCTTTACATATATATTGTACATTCACATCAGTCCCTAACCCTCAAGGGGCGTACAATCTAGGGTCCCTAACTTACATTCATACATACACATACTAGGGCCAATTTAGAAAGGAGCCAATTAACCTACCAGCATGTCTTTGGAATGTGTAAGGAAACCGGAGTACCCGGAAGAAACCCATGCAGGCACAGGGAGAACATGCAAACTCCAGGCAGGTGGTGCCGTGGGTTTGGATTCCAACCAACGACCCTAGTACTGCCAGGCAGAAGTGCTAACCATTTAGCCACTGTGCCCACAATCATTCACAGATTTCACTAGTAGTAAGCAATGGTGTCAGCAAATGACATCTTGCTTACTACTATTCATGTGATTACTGATTGGCCAATCAGTGATCACATGAGTGGGACCTCACACAGAGGTCCTATGCAGCGATTGGTGTTCCGCTGTGTTCGGAGGACAGAGCGGGCACTGAATTGTGTTGCTGCACATTCCCAGGGAGCGCACACAGGCAGGGAATGCAGAAGGACGTTTAAACGGCCACCCGCTTTGGCACTGCTCCCGTCCGACCGTTTATGTACATGGGCTGGACAGGAACTGGTTAAGGTCTCATGTACACTGCAGCTGCTAAACTGAAGTTTAGGAGCGTTTGTGCGTGTTTTTTTTCCGCATCCCCTGAACTCTCTCTAATGTTTTTCTATGTGTCCATGTACACATAGTCATTTACAGGCAGTTGAGGTTAAAGGCATTTTTTTGAAAGCACAAAAATTGCATTCAGGAGTAGAGTTTACCAGCGTTTCAAACGCGTGTAAATGTGTTCATACTTGTTTTTGGGCTGGTGCATATCCAGATGCTGTCCAGTGCCTTTTTTTTTTTTCATCAAAAATGCATGAACAGCGGTTTCCATGTATTCAAACCTAGTACACCAGCGCAGTCAGTTGCAGTTTCGCGTGCAGGAAAAAATTCATTATTTCTGCACAGAACTGTACTAGAACAGCAAAAAAGCACGAGGAGTGTTGTGTGCACTGAAGAATGCATCCAAAGGCATTACAGCACTATGTAGTTCCTCATACAATTCCAAGCATGTTTCACGAGCCACTTTTGTTAGAGTTGCAACACCCATCAGAAAGTAGTGCTTTCTCTGCTTCTGCTCTCTCTATTTCTCACAAAATGTCTGAAATAGTTAATTAATTAAAATTTTTCAGTGTGTTCTGGGCATTTTGGAGGGTCTCCTGAGGTTATCTTTTAAAAACGCTTCTAAACGCGGTAGGTAACCGCGGCTAAACTGACGTTTTTAACCTATGTTTTCTAGCAGTCAGTTTCCAGCGTTCAGAAAAGTTTTTCAAACCCCCTGTGTATATGAACCCTAACTCCACAATACTTAGCTTTGTTTCTGTGGTCCACCATTCGTGAGTTCCCTTGCCAGCATCTTTTCCTCGTCTTCTTCTGGATGCCAGCCCTTAGCCATCTTGATTGGCTAGAGTGGGATGATGTAACCCCTGCGTATGCACAGGAGTGCAGTCATCCAGGCACAGTGTGAGAATGGAAAATGAGCTGCACATGCACAGCTCAGGGTACATTCTACAGAAGACTGAGCTGGCAGGTAGATCTCATGCAGAAGAGACATTGCAAGTAATTAAAGAGCCTACCTGTTCGTAAGTTTTTTTTTTTTTTTTTTTTTGTTTTGTTTTTTTAATATTCGACTTTAGTTCCACTTTAAAATGAACCTTAGAAGTCTACATGATACATTCCTGACTTGTCATCATATGCAGCAACAGTATAATTTAAAAAAAATCTCCATCTGTTGTCATTAAAAAAGCAGTTCTTATGCTAAAGTAGGGTGATTTCGTCTAGGCTGAGATTGTAATTCGTCTGCTGCAGGCTGAGTGTAGCATTTCCAGAGTCTTCTTTAGCCCAGTTAACAGACCGCGACATCCAAACTCGGCAACAAGTCACAAGGAGAAGTGGTGGGGCTGATATGTGTTAGGCTTTTGGGAACACAGCCAGGTACTGCAAAGGTACCAGGATTTACAGCATTGTCTCACCTTTAGTACTGTTTCTTAATTACTCTGGTGTTGTTCAGCCAAAATGGATTGACCTGTTTGGGTGGTATGGGTAGAAATCAGAGCTTGTCATACCAGAGGACAGAAACCTGGGGCATCACATGACCACATATTTAGGTATCTAATGTGACTTTATGGGTAGATGGGTAGTGTTGGGGAGGGGGATCCTGAAGGTCAGCTTTAAAGTGAACCAGTTGGGACAGAAATATGGGATATCTATTGATATGACTTTTATAGGTGCAGGCTTTGGGGCTTGCTTCCTAATCTTGGCTTAATCAGTGTCCGCATTGGTGGCTGAAGGGTAGTCTGCTTAGATCTTGCTGTTCCACCCTCCCCCTTTTGTTAACATTCTAATTACATTTTTAATTAAAATGTTTGCATTTTCGATAAATACTTTAATTTAGATCCAGTGATATCATCACTGGTTCTCTGTGTTTCACTATGCAATGCAGACAGTCCATGGCTGGTGGGAGGGATGGGTAGTCCACTCTGCATAGCTTCCAGAAAGTGTCATGGCATCTTTCCTTAGTTGTCCTTTCAGGGGCCTTCAGTCCTTATGCAAGTAGTGGGTTGGCTCTTGGGAGCAGTTATATAAATATCCAAATGCCTTTACGGTTGGATGCCAGACTGGGAGAGTGGCATTCCTAGGAAGACTTTCTTTGCATGCAACAGAAATTAAAATTGAAGAGCCACACCACTGCTCAGAGGTCCAGATTCCAATAAAAGCCAGGGGGACTAACCAAAAAGTAGCCAACACATTTCTGGGGTCCAAGATTGTCTCCTTCATCAGGGCTTGATTGACAGCAATGTGAATAGACTAGGTGTCAGCTGGACCTTTTAATGGGTTGTTTTTAAATGAAATAAAGGCCTTGTCTGTAGCTGATGTGGTGCTTCAATTTCAATTTTTGTTACTTCATACCACATGCCAAGGATACCGTCGAGATCTTCTGGGGTGAGGAAGCTGCCTGCACAGGAACCAGATAATTTACATCACCATCAATACCAGCAATACCAGCGAGATAACCTGACAGGTCCAGCGCTATTTTTTTTTTTTTTTCACTTTCCTTTAACTTTATGTGCATGCAGACTTCACTAGGTAATGCCCACATGTGATACTGAGCCTACTTGATTTAAAGCAGCCTTTCTCAACCAGGGTGCCTTCAGACTTCTTCAGGGGTGCCTTCAGACTTCTTCAGGGGTGCCTTCAGGCTTCTTCAGGGGTGCCTTGGCAAAATGCCCAAAAATTGTATAAAAGCCAGCAGGTGGATCAATTCTGCCTTTTAGCAAAGTTACAGGTTTTCATTGTGCATTTTATGACATTCTAGCTGCCAGCATCCTAAGAATCAATGACATCATCAGTTGAAAAGGAGCAAGTCGGGTGCATGCACATCATCCTTGTTTGGCCCTCCCCTGCCCCCTCCAGCAGCACTGGGGTCACATTAGAGTGAGGGAGAGAAAAAGAGAGAGACACAATGGAACACTAGTCGGTACCAGTGTGCGGAGGTGTATTTACTTTGGAAGAATAAATCGCCTCTAATGTTGGGTGTACTGGATGTGTAGAATAGTTTTTTACATTTATATTGAGGTGCCTTGAGATTGTGCAGAATCTTAAAGGGTGCCTTGAGATTATCCATAATTTTAAAGGGTGTCTTGACGTAAAAAAGGTTGAGATACACTGATTTAACCATTAGCCGCCCGGCCTATAGCCGTTTGGTGGCCGCAAAAATGCTTTAGCTTTCCGGGTGCACGCCATTTGGCAGCGGCGCGATCTGTCACCGGCCGTGTGCCTCGGACAGATCTGAGTACCGGCCCCCGTTTCCGGTACCATGTGACCTGCTGTGACCAATCACAGCAGGTCACATGACAGTTGTATACAATGGATGGCTTCATTCATGCCATCCATTGTATACTAGTGCCTAGCTGTGAATGGTCACAGCAGGTCACATGCACATGTCATGTGATTAGCTGTGGCCAAATCACAGCTAAGCACAAAAAAAAAAAAAAAATACTTATCACTTCCCCAAAGTAGTACAATGTTACTATGGTAACATTGTACTACTTTGGTCATAGTAAAATATGAAACAAAATCTTAAAAAAAAATAAATATATATATATTTTTTTCATACTGTCACCAGTCAGTGTCCCTGATCACCGCGATGCCAGTTAAATGATGACGCTGTACTGCACTGGTGACAGTATGTAAAAAAAAATAGTGAAAATAATTTTTTTAATTTTTTAATTTTCCGAAAAAATTATGACAAAAAAAATACAACTTCAAAAAACTTGCTATTCCTCTTATGAAGTACGTCGGACTGTCTACTCTGCAAAAAGAGGTCATTTGGGGGATATCTGTACTGTTCTGACATTCTTGGACCTCAAGAAATTAGATTGGCTGTCAGTACTTCAGGATTGATCAATATTCAGATCTATACCATAGTTTGTGAACTCTATAAATTTCCTACAAACTAAATAATACATCCTAATTTGGGTTATTTTCACCAAAGACATGTAGCAGAATACATCTCGGCCTAAATTTATGAAGAACAATTATTTATTTGTAAACTTTTATAACAGAAACAAAGAAAAACGTGTGTTTTTTCCAAAATTTTTGGTCTTTTTCTGTTAATTTAGCAAAAAATAAAAACCCCAGTGGTGATTAAATACCACCAAAAGAAAGCTCTAGTTGTGTGAAGAAAATGATAAAATTTTAGTTTGGGTACAGTGTTGTATGACCGCGCAATTGTCATTCAAAGTGTGAGAGTGCTGAAACGTGAAAAATGGCCTGGGCAGGTAGGTGTAAAATTGCCTGGTATTGAAATGGTTAAAGAACTGAAATCCAATAAATGAAAGGGGTCAGCCAGGGACATTAAAACAGTAGTCAACTGCAAAAAAATAAAACTAAAAAATCTTCTCTCTGCTAGTTAAAGTGTTACTAAACCCAGGCAGTAAAGTCAGTCTAGGAAAAAATGTGAACAGTGAAAAGCAAAAAGAAAGCTGGCACAATGTGGCAAACCCTCCACTCCCACTATACAAACATACAAACAAAAAGGTGCAGCGCAGATATATGAAAATGATATATAAATTATGCTACCAGACAATATAGTGTAATAAAATGATTGACCAATAATAAACGTCAAATATATGATAGCAGAAATGTGAATATAATCCACTGTAATATGTCTCAAAAAGTTGACCCAAAAAATAGTCCCAAGAGTGATGTGAACCAATAGTGACCAATGATGACTGTGACTTCTGTGATACTCCTTCACCACTATGCACTCACCAGAAGCAAAAAACAAGCCAGCATTGAATGAAAGTGACTCCTTAGATCCTTAGAACATATCCGCCCACTTCCTACCACCAGTCACCAATCCATCCAAGGATGAAGTCCCTCCTAAAGGGAGAGCTCACAAACAGACCGGAGACAACGCAATATATTGTAGTATATTTAGTAAAATTAACAGCAACCACGTGGAGCATGATGTGAACCAGAAATAAAATCACTTACCAGGATGGCTGCCGGACCATCGCATGGACTTGGCAGTGTGACGTCAGCACGTAGGCTCCTCCCTGACGAGTTTTGTATACACACACAATCTCAAAGGGACCCGCCTCATCAGTAAAATCAGTCTGTATATGCAGTAAAGTATGCTAGTTATACTCTGTGGAACATAAGGGGTTAACCCTCTGCATTGTGTAAAAAGGATGTTTGATTCTGTCTTCTCTGATCCTCCCCTTCTACTGTCCCCAATCCATCTGCTGATAGAACAGAGCCTTGGGGCAAGCTGCATATGCTCAGTTTGGTGTATATTGCTAAATATTTTTTTTTTCCCTGGGAGAGTGCATGTGATCATCACAGGGCCAATCTTAGCTGTCCAGAGGGAGGGTCACGGGTCCTGCAGCCTCATAGGGGAGAATGAAATCTCCTCCTACACGCTTTAAACAGTGCTCTTCTGGACACTGATAGAAGTCACAAGACTGCTCTAACTGCTGATGAGAAAAGGTATTTAACAGTTTATATTTACAATGTTATGTTGTGTGTACTGTGGGAGAGCAGATATAGTGGATGCAGGGTCCTGGGTTTAGTAACACTTTATGAGCTTAATGTGATAGTATGCATCGCATATTAGCACAAGAAAGACTTGCCAGAAAACAAAGCCCTTCAGCGGAGCGCTGTCACGGCTCCCTGAGGCTTCCATCTTCACCCGGTCTTCCCTCCAGGTTCCCGGGCTGCAGCCGTTTGACCGGCCAATGCCGTGATGACGTCACTCCCTTGCATGCACCAGGGCCCAGTGCACATGCGCCAGGGACATCACCAGCTCTGCTAAGGTAGATATCTGAGCACGTTTAGGAGATATTTGCTGTATCTACAGGTGAACCTTATTTGCGCCAGCGCCTCCCGGCTCTTTAAGGGGTTTCAGACATCGGGAGGCGGGACGGGGTTTTAGGGTCATGTGACTGCTCTGATTCGCTGTCACATGATCGGAATAGGTCCCGATGGCAAGGGGAGATCGGGACCTTTCCGTGAGACACCGACATATGTGCTGGGAGTGCACAGGGCGTGCGCTGTCAGCACATATGTATTTTAAAATGGTAAGCAAATATGCGGCCGCTCGGCATCAAGACCCAGTCGTCGTGAGGCCGCATATTTGCGTACGCTCGGCGTCAAGGGGTTAAAGGCTTACCTGTAGGTAAAACATAAAAATCGATTTTACTACCACTTTAAGGCTTAGTTCACACTAACTTTGTCAGCAGGCGTCAGACAGGCGTTTGGGAAGCGTTTTTAATGCTTCTCAAATGCCTATGAAAATTCTGCACATGGCAGCACACAGTGCTGTTCACACTGAAGCGTTAGCACCGCGTTGCGGCAAAACTGATGCCTCGTGTCGAGTCAGAAGGAGTTGAAGCCTCTCATTCAAGTCTATGGTGCCGCTCCACAAACATCTGGCAGGCATTTGCAAGGCGGTTGCGGAGCGTTAATACCATTTAACTTCATTATAGGCGGTTTTAACGCTTGGCAAATGCCTGTCAACTGCCTGAAAACCGCGCATGGAGCATTTGAGGAGCGTTAAAAACTCTTCCCAAATGCCTGTCAAACACTATAGGGGCGTTTGGCAAGAGTTAGAAATAAAGTCAAGTGTGAACGATCCCTAAGGCTGGATAGTAGGGATGGGCTCAGGTGTGTTTGGACATGACTCCGAACCTGCCTGAGCTGTCCGCCAAGAAGCTGTCCCTATAGACCACAAGTCATAGGTGGCAGAGGCATTCCCTGGAGGAAAGTGTTAGATGATTGTGGCCAGGAAAAGAGGCAGGCTCTATCTGACTTGTTGCAGCTTCCAATGCACACTTTGAGAAGCTGACAGTGTGCACTGTAATGGGAGTAAACAGGTCTAGAGGAGGTGGTACAATTGTGCAAGACCTGAGGGGGAGGCTGGAGTTCCGTTTTAAAGATTTTCGTGGGAGATCTCATATAGGAAGTACCAGCCGATCCACCTGCTAATTACGTCTCATTACGTGGGTTGCAGCAGGCATAACAGACATTCCACATATCCCATCCTCCCACACTCCCTCTTCTGTACATCAGAGACTTGGCTGTGATGGGCCGCGTTCCTGCACTCATACAGATGTATATGCGCTACACTTTATTAGATTTTTAGGGACAGGTTCATTTTCGTGTTAGATGTAAAATCATTTGTTTACCAGCTCCGTGGCATGATACATTCACACCATAGTGGGGAGGAATGTCCTCACTTCCTATATCTGTAGTCACATTGGCAATTTTTATTTGTCCTTTATGTCTGATTAATCATGACGGCTTGAGGTTCTTGAGTAAGGCGATGAACAAGAGAAAATTAATAGATTCCTCCATCCGTGCCAAACAGTGTGGATGAGGAATCTGTACGGTCGGCTATTGTATTTAGGCAGCTGCTGCAATCTTGGCTGTCTGATGACCTAAACAGTGGCTGCATCTGTTAGAATGCAGTCACTGTTTTGCGGATAACGTTTCACCCCCAATATCACATAACGTATCACAAAATAGGTATAGATGAAATAGAACCAAATATAAGTCTTTCAGTGCTTTTAAAACCGTATTTGCCGTCTCTCCAGCATTGTGACATCTGCAAGCTCCCTCGACGATCTCGACATCATCTTGACTGTTACATTGTCTTGTTTATTGTGCTGGAGTGAAGAGGGAACAATTTTTCGCTTTGAGAAAATATTTGTTGTTGGGATTAGTTAACAGTGAAACTAAACTTTGCAGATATTTACCACCACTCTACCAATCTGATGAGCATGGCGTACTTTGCCAGCTCTGACATCTTCCCTCTGGCTTCACCTGGATGTCAGGTCTTCAGCCTGTCTTGATTGATTGGCACAGAATGATGTGCAGGATTTCATTCATTCTGGTACTGTGCTGATTATATATCTGCAGGGCTCTGACGAAGAGGGTATATGCTTTGAAACTTGTGAGCATACTTGGTTTGTATAGGGCATTGTTGCAAAAAGGTCTTCTGCGTTGGTCATCTGAAGGTACCAAGGCACTCTGTTCTAGGAGTTTTCTTAAGACATTGCACACTAGCAATGAAACATGTAGAGATGGATTTTCAGTCTATCCGGGGGCGGACTGACCATTTGGAAACTCAGGCACTGCCCGAGGGCCCGGGGTCAGTAGGGGGCCCCATGAGATGCCCCTGGTACCTTTTTCATAGGCTTTTTTGAGTTTGGGCAAGGACACGATCCCCTATTGCCCGGGGGCCCCATGAGTTGTCAGTCTGCCCCTGGTCATGTTACTTACACTTTCTTGGAACGCACACTTGTGGATACAGAAGCATTTCCGAGTTTAGTTTCAGAGAATCTTGGTCTGCTGGAATATTTATAAGTGCAATACTTTTTTACTTTGGTGGGGTTTCATAATTTTATTACACTATGAGAAGCTCTCCTTTTTTTTTTTTTTTTTGTTCTTTTTTTTGTTTTTGTTTTTTTTTTTTTTGTTGGTCCAGCTGTACATGTCTGGTTGGTTTGAGAGGATTTAAAGGAACCAAAAAGTACTTTTAATATTGATGGAGGATCCAGCATATGATACATTCAGTAAATATTGAGTCTATTCTGATTCAGCGCATGGGAGCAGCCAGTATATGGAAGCGCAATTTGACTTTCTTGTTACTCACAAGGGGTCAGTATGGGACGGTAATTGCTTATACAGGCGTACCTTGGTTTACGAATGCCTCAGTTAACGTAATTTTGGGTTTACTAATGACAATCCATTGAAAATAATGCCTCGGTTTACGATTTTTTATTTTTTTTGCAATTCAAAGCAAGTTTTCCCAGGATGCATTGCGCCAGGGAAGTTTATAGTGCTGGCCCCGTGCCTTTTAAAGTGCACTTTATAAAGCGTTTTGAACAGATAAGACTTTTTTTTTTTTTTTTTTTAACGTTTTTCTGACCTCCGGAATAGATTAATTGGTTCTCAATGCCTTTACAAATTTTTTTCGCAATTCGAAGCGAGTTTCCCCACGATGAATTGCGAATGGGAGATTTATAGCTCCAGCCCTGTGCATACTGGACTCTGTGGGTAGCACGTGGCGACAAGTGTGGAGGTGTTGAAGCGGTTTTTGCATCGAGTTTTGGAGCCATTCTGGAAATTTTTAATCGTGTCCCTGTACAGTATTTATGCCTTTAACCACTTGCCTACCAGGCACTTATACCCCCTGCATGCCCAGGCCAATTTTCAGCTTTCAGCACTCTCGCACTTTGAATGACAATTATGCGGTCATGCAACACTGTACCCATATGAAATTTTTTCACACAAATAGAGCTTTTTTTCGTGGTATTTAATCATTGCTGGGTGTTTTTTTTTTTTCTATTATAAAATTTTGCAAAGAGGTAATTTTTCTCCTTCACTGATGGGCACTGACTGGCGGCACTGGTGGGTGGCACTACTAGGTACTGATGGGCACTGGTGGGTGGCACTGCTGGGTACTGATCATCAGGCCGCTGAACATCAGTGCCCTGATGATCGGTGCTGATCCGTCCTCTGTCAATTGCCGGTTATCGACAGTACTTTCACAGCGTGAGGAAAGTGCAGCCGATAACCGGCAACTGCATTTACTGGTGGTCTACGGCGTCATTGGACTTTTTTTTACCTTTTTCTGACCTCCGGAACGGATTAATTGGCTTTCAATGCATTCCTATGGGAAACCGAGGTACGCCTGTATATTTCTTATGTTCACAAGTTGCACATTTGTGGTTGTAACACATATTATAAGTACTGTCTTGCCTTTATATTCAAGTAGGGGCTTATTTTGAGCTGAGACAATTTATTTTGTTTTATGACAGCAGCTGTATTTATAATTTCACAAGGTTAATTGTTTCTTTGGGCAGAGCGGGTGCTGTTTATTCTTTAAATTCTGGTACTTTTCTACATGAATGCCACTTTTCTGTCTTGGATGCCTTCAGCGTAAAGTAACCTTGTTGTGGTAAACGCATTGAACTCTACCCACCACAGCTATATAAACAGGTCTTGTACAAGCCTGATATTTGACAGGCCTCCTATCCAGGCATGCATTATATACAGATGTGATTACACCATCACTATCCGGGATAGAACATTGCATCACATAAATACTGGAATATAGTCGTGGCTGACTAAAGCTGCCAGCCTTGTTATTAAGGGCAGCCGCCTAGCTGCAGTTTTGTGGCTTAAATACAAACAGTGGTGAGTCACGGATGAGAAGACACTGGGCTGCCATGGCAGAGACCTGGGATATTAATTCATCCAGGAAACCTCATCATTTCAATGAGAGCCTGCTCTGAAAATGTAATTACATTATGGAGGGGAACATGCACTGAGAAATCTGCTCATTAGACAAATAACAGTCATCTTAACAACATGTAAAGATTAACCACTTGCCCTCCAGAGGATTTACCCCCCCTCCCCCCCTCCTGATCAGGCCATTTTTTGTGTTAATTTAACTGACAATTGCGTGGTCATGCAAAGCTGCACTCATATTAAATTTACGTCCTTTTTTTTTCCCCACACAAATAGAGCTTTCTTTTGGTGGTATTTGATCTCCTCTGCATTTTTTATTTTTTGCGCTATAAACAAAAAAAGACTGACAATTTTGAGAAAAGAAAACCTTAATTTTGACTTTTTGCTATTAAACATGTCCAATAAAATGTAAAAAAAAAAAAGAATCATATTTCACTATAAATTTAGGGCAAATCTATTCTGCTACATGTCTTTGCTAAAAAAAAAAAAAATTCCAATACGTGTAAATTAATTGGTTTACATGAAAGTTATAGCATTTACAAATGGCGCTATATATACTGGAATTTATTTATTTTTTACTAGTAATGGCGGCGATCAGAGACTTATATCGGGACTGCGGTGGGCATTCTGACACTGGGGGGAACTGACTTGGTGTCACTGAAATGCTCAGTGATACTAATACAGTGATCAGTTCTAATAAAAAGCACTGACACTGTACTAATGGCACTGGTCAGGAAGGGGTTAACATGAGGGGTGATCAAAGGGTTAACTATGTGCTGTGTGTGTTTTACTACGGGGCTGTGTCTGTGCTTTCCACTGTAAGCACACTGCTTTGTATGGCTCTACTATGCAGAGCCATACAAAGCAGTGTGCAGGAGTTGACAGGGGAGAGAACTGTATTGTTTACATACAGTTCTCTCCCCCCTAGGTAATACTAGGTAATCACCAGGTGCCGGCAAGTAATCACCAGCCAGGACCTGGTGATTGACAGCCGAGGCCGCAAATGGCGATGCGGGTACAGCGCACACGCCCCCTACCCGGAAATGTAAAATCACATGTATGTATCTCCTAGATTGTAAGCTCCAAAGAGCAGGGCCCTCGAACCCCTCGTGTATTGTATTGTTACTGTATTGTCTCATGTACTGTCCCCCACTAAATGTACAGCGCTGAGCAAACCTTTTGGCGCTATATAAATACTGTCTAATAATAATATATACGTGATTTTGCACACCCGTGCTGCCCTGTAGCAGTATTTCTGCTATAGGGTGGCGCGAAAGAGATTAACTATACCTGTCCCACGGGAATTAAAAGAATCTGCAGTGGTAAAGATAAAGGGTATCTAAAGCCGAAACTTATTTATTTTTTGTTTTCGAAAAGAGTGGAGATGTGCTACTGTCGGTGTCCGTACTCGAGAAGTTTATCCCATCCATTTCTCGAGAAGATTATCCCATTCATTTGTTTGACTCGATGACAACTGTTACTAGTCAGAAAGCAATGAGAATTCTAAAATGTTAATGTTGTTGCGGAACAAAAATATTGAGGAAATCTTCTAATGGGAATCTCTGTTGCAACTCGATAGAACATGTAGTGCTGCTGGAGATGTCTTTAAGTCCCTGCTGATAAGGGAGTAGACGTCCAGTGTTGGCATGTGGAAAGAAGGATGCCTCCCGATCAACCTCATGCTCATTAAAGTGTATGGACTCAGCCAAACTCATTTCACCCCAACCTCCGGGGCTTAGTCAGAGGACTAATCCCTGGTGGTTAGGACGAACGTATCATAGAGGACTAAGCCCTGTTGGGTAGGATGAATGTATCGTAGAGGACTAAGCCCTGGTGGGTAGGATGAACGTATCATAAAGAACTAAGCACTGGTGGGTAGGATGAACGTATCATAAAGGACTAAGCCCTGGTGGGTAGGGCGAAACGCATTAGGAGAATGTCTGTTGGGTTGAAAAATGGTCAACCAGGAGATTTTCCATTAAGTTGGTCAATACACTGATAACGATTTTGCTGTTCCAGCAAGGGACTAGCTGATTTTCAATCAGTGTGTGCTCAATAGAAGTAGATTGTTTATTTGACTTCTGTCGAAGGGATGTGTTGCTAAATTTTCCATCAATCAACGGTTGTACGTGTATTCTGACAGCTGCAAAGCAAATCTGTTTGACCTTTGGCTGAAAAAAAAAATACCTGTGCGTGACCAGCTTAACTTTAGAGGGACTTCTTGTAAGATCACTAACACACTGGTCTCACTGGGTGCGACTTGGCATGCGACTTGCAAATCGTATTCCAAGTTGCACCCTATTGTCCGCAGTTATAGCGGTCAAATCAGTGCGGTTCCGACTTGGTTGGAGCCGCATTGATTTATAAAGTAGTACTTGCACTACTTTTGGTGCGATTTGCATAGACATCTGTGTCAGATGTCTTGCAAATCGTACCTGAAATCAGCATGGCCCCCGACTTTGAAATTGTGCGACTTACAGTGAAGTTGCACGATTTAAAAGTCGGGCTTGATGTGACCTGGGTGCTACGCAAGAAGTGAGGGGAAATTTCCCCAGAGACACAAAGGAAATAAAAAAACAAGTTTTTACCATTCCCTACTCTTTTTGCCATCACTTCACAGTTACTTGACCCTTCCTTAGATTGTAAGCTCTCACAGGCAAGGCCCTACTGAACTCCTGTATTGAATTATGCTGTAACTGCACTGCCTCCCTTTGTTTTATAAAGCACTGCGCAAACTGTTGTCGCTATATTATTTTTGTGAAATGATAATAACAAATAATAAACTCTTGGTTAGACTGTAGAAAGCTATAGATCAGGGGTCTCCAAACTGCAGCCCAGGAGCCAGATGCAGCCCTTTGCTTGTCTTTATCCGGCCATTGAGGCATTATTCCTTCCACTGACACCTACAACGGGGCACCATTCCCCCCACTGATACCAGCAAGGAGGCACTATTACTGACACCAATTATTTCTCCCCCTAATACCAATGGTAGGGCTTTGATTACCCCACACTATGGCTCCCTAAAGTCTGAAGGACAGAAAACTGGCCCATAGATTAGAAAGTCCAAAGAGCCTGGGCTAGGTGGACACAGTTGAACCTTGTCCCAGTCAGGAGCCTTGCACCCAAGGGGTGGTCAGGGTAAGGTCCTACACCTTCTGGGGAGGGGTGGACACAAGACACGCTTTTAGGTGCATTTTTTTTGTGTGTTCACTTGCACTTTTTTGTGCATTGAAGTGTTTTTGCGCACTCCTGGGGGGGGGGGGGACTGAGGCCACAATACATCGGTACAGAGAATAGGAACGATCGCTGAGTCATCACATTTTAATTCTCCTAAATTGGTATGGTCTGCAGAGGGTCATACAATTAACAAATCATGATGTGTGTGTTCATCTGCAGATTGGATATGTCTGTATACATTTGTTCAGGAGAAAAAAATGACGGATATTCAAGCTGATTTTCTAATTGCTAAAGTGTAATAGAAAAAGTTCTTTTGGATCATTTCCCTTCATGTGACATTCATTGGCAGTGTCATGCTCTAGAATCCTGTGGCTTAGGGCCACCAAGTGACTCTTGAATGATTGTGGCCCCTTTTCTTCTCTTAAAGCAGTGGTCTCCTAATTGCGGCCCTTTGCTTGCCTCTATCCGGCGCTCGGAGTACTATTCCTCCCACTGATACCAATAAGGAGACACCACTGGCACCAACTATGGGGCATTTTTCCTTCCACTGACTCCAATGGTGGGGCACAGTTCCTCCCACTAATATAAACAATTAAGTACTATTCCTCCAAGATATACCAAGGATGGGGCACTATTCCTTCCTCTGATACCAATGATGGGGCACTATTCATCCCACTTACACCAATGATGGGGCACTATTCCTCCCCTTGACACCAGTGATGGAGCACTAGTTATCCCACTGTCACCAATGATGGGGCACTATTCCTCCCACTGTTACCAATGATGGGGCACTATTCCTCCCACTGTTACCAATGATGGGGCACTATTCCTCCCACTGTTACCAATGATGGGGCACTATTCCTCCCACTGTTACCAATGATGGAGCACTATTCCTCCCACTGTTACCAATGATGGGGCACTATTCCTCCCACTGTTACCAATGATGGGGCACTATTCCTCCCACTAAAACCAATGATGGAGCACTATTCATCCCACTAAAACCAATGATGGGGCACTATTCCTCCCACTGTTACCAATGATGGGGCACTATTCCTCCCACTAATACCAATGATGGGGCACTATTCCTCCCACTAATACCAATGACTAGACACTATTCCTCCCACTGTTACCAATGATGGAGCACTATTCATCCCACTAATACCAATGATGGGGCACTATTCCTCCCACTGTTACCAATGATGGGGCACTATTCCTCCTACTGTTACCAATGATGGGGCACTATTCCTCCTACTGTTACCAATGATGGGGCACTATTCCTCCTACTGTTACCAATGATGGGGCACTATTCCTCCTACTGTTACCAATGATGGGGCACTATTCCTCCTACTGTTACCAATGATGGGGCACTATTCCTCCCACTGTTACCAATGATGGGGCACTATTCCTCCCACTGTTACCATTGATGGGACACTATTCCTCCCACTAATACCAATGACTAGACACTATTCCTCCTTGCACTGACTACAAGCACTTTGTTTTTTGTTTTTTTCACACCTGCTGATGCTGGGACATTTTCTACTCCCACTGGCCATTCCAGCCCTCCTAAAGTCTGAAGAAAAGTAAACCGGCCCTTTGTTTAGACAGTTTGGAGACCCCTGTCCTAAATGAATGAACAGTCTTCATTGTTCTTAAAGTGGAACTAAACTGTATCTGAGCACCACAAACCGAAAACACTATTTAATTCATTGTACATAAAAGACAAAAAAGAAGGCGCACGGGCCTACTGCATTACCTTAAAAATGGGGTTTATTAATAAAAGGTGAATACTCACAAAAATAAAATGGTGTAAAATCAGATAAATGCGGGAAGTATGTCACACTAGATAGCAGTATGGTACAGGAACCCCTGTGGATGGTCTGATGGGAGACCAGAAGCCCCTGGACAGCAGGTGGCCGACGCATTTCAAGGAAAACGCCTCTTCTTCAGAGCCTATTTAATTCATTGTTAATATTTAAAGCAAACTCCCCTACCCGTCCATGTCTCCATGCGTTATTTTGTTGAGAAATCCCTTTGAAACCCCCCCCCCTCTATAATTTCTAGCTGCGGCCATCTTGAGTAAGGGCAGATGATTCCTGTAGAGCAGTGGTCTCCAAACTGCGGTCCTTTGCTTGTTTTTATTCGGCCCTTGGGGCACGATTTCATTCAACGACACCAATAATGGGGCACAGTTGCTCCCAATGACACCAATGATGGGGCCCAATGGCACTAATGATAGGGCACAATTTCTACCAATGATGGGACACAATTCTTCCCAATGATGGCAATGATGAGGCACAGTTCCTCCCAATGACACCAACAATCGGGCACAGTTCCTCCCAATGACACCAACAATGAAGCCCAATGATTGAGTACAATTCATCCAAATGAAGCCAGTAATGGGGCACAGTTCCTCCCAATTACATCAGTGATGGGACACTATTCCTCCCCATCACGCCAATGACGGGACACAATTTCTACCAATGACACCAATTATGGAGCACTATTCCTACCTGTGACGAACCATACCTTTGTGATAACATTTTTCCCTTTTCTGTTTCAGTTTTCTCCCCTTTGTAAAGCTGTATAAGTTAGCAGCTGTTATGTAGACAGGAATTCTACACTGTTTGTTTAGGGAAATGTGACCTTGTAGTCTTTCATTTCTATAGAGTTCATACTGTATTGTTGGTTGTAGGGTTTTGTTGTGGGTGGGGAAAACCCGGTGCCAGGCTGTCGGGTGGGGGTGAAGCTGTATATACTGAGCAGTGTTTAATAAAGATTCATTCATTTCACCCTACACGAAGTTCCGACTCGTGGTTTGGGATATCAGGGAAGGATTGGTTTTGAGCTGTAATAACTGCCTTGGCAGAGCACTGGAAGACTTGCCAGAAAAGGGGACCATTGGCTGAGATGCATCCCTCTGCACTAGGAAGCCCAGGTGGAACAGTTCCGCCACACTACCAATGACACCAAGGATGGGGCATGGTTTACTCCAACTGACGCTGGGTCATTTTCTAATCCAGATGGTCACAGTGCGGCCCCTCAAAATTCTTAAGGACAGTAAACTGGCACTTTGTTTAATCTATAGCAGGGGTCTCCACAATTTTTAAAGTATTACTAAACCCATGACCCTGAATTCAATATGTCTGATCTCCCACAGTACACAGAACATGGAAGTGCAATTATTTTTGTAAATACAGTATAAACTGCTAAATACCTTTTCTCATCAGCAGTATATAGCAGTGACTTCTAACAGTGTCCAGGAGAGAACTGGTAAAAGCTTGTAGGAGGAGTTTTAATTCTCCTTTGATTGTCTTCTGAGGCTGTAGGACCCTTGACTCTCTGTCTGGTCAGTGCTGTTTAGCCCTGTGCTGATCACATGCACCCTCCCAAGAAAAAATAAACTCTAGCAATACACATCAAACTGAGCATGTGCAGCTTTGCCCCCAAGGCTCTCTTCTATCGGGAGATGGATTTGGGACAGTAGAAATAGGGGAGGATCAGAGAAGACAGGATCTAACCTCCTTTTTACACAATACAGAGGATTAACCCCTTAGGTTCCACAGTGAGTATAACAAGCATGCTTTACTGCATATACAGACTGATTTTACTGTTGTGGGTTTAGTAACACTATAACTGTGCTATAAGATGTACAGTACTTTGAACAGTAATGCTGGCCATGCACCTGGAACTTTCTAGCAAACCATTTTTTGATCTTAAAGATGACTGAATGCATCAACGCAACCTACCACCATTTCTACCATACCCATACAAATTGTCAGTTGTAGGTCACATTGATCTGACCAATCTTTCTTGCACCTGAAAGCTGACTGAAGGCAGTACAATTTGCTGTTTTATGGCCAGCATAAAACTCTCTTAGATGTAATACTCAACTCTTTTGTAGTTCCACAATGCCTGCTCTTCTAAAGGAATAGTTCTTGAAAAGAATGGACCTGAAAATTGCTGCAATTTGCTTTGTGATTTTCTGAATTTCTCTGATAACCTTGGAAATTTAGCAGCATTTGCTCAGAGGCTAGATGTATAACCACCATTTTGCTGTATTAGAGGTGTTGACGTTACCATTGGAATGAATAGGCTTGGTGACTTTTCGGAGCGGGGCCCGACTGTGAGGATTTAAAGAAGAGCCTGTGTAAAGCCAAAGAGTCTGATTTTTTTTTTTTTTTTAGGGCACTCAAACATAGAATGATCTGTAAATTTTCTGTTAAAATGGTTGTAGATCCCATCTATCTTCCAACCAAGGATACACGGACATTAATTTATAGAGCAAACTCTTTACAAATAATAAGATAAATGCCATTGTAATTTTTAATGTGTGGTCCTCTGACCGCTTCTGTTCTTTTTTGATCATTTTGGGTCAAGGGCTGGGCTAAGTTGAAGCAGGTCAGGTGTCCTGGTGACGTCTCTTCAGCTTTCTCACATCCACCCCCAGGATATGCGGAGCAGAGCTGTCTGCCGGGCATTTGATCCACCCTACTACGGGTGTTGCTCCTGTTACATGGGCAGCTGGGAGGAATACGCTCACACAGGAAACCAGGAATGGACCCAGCTTGTTTGCTAAAGGAGGGGGAGCATGCACACTGTGGTGGCAACGCTGCATAGGCTCTTTGACCCAGAAAATCGTTGCCACCCAAAGGAGGGCCTACCATATGTCAGGATCGATCAACAGGTTATCTCTTTATTTTTGTTTACAAACTTTTTATTAAGAAGAAATTGGTGGTTCAAAAAACACATTTGTACAGATAAACCAAACGAAAAATACATCCTAGTACAAATAATAAGGGTAAGATTAAACTGCTTGCCTGCGGCCCTATAGTAGAAGTACTGCTGCAGGGTTGCGCAAAATCACGTGTGTATATATACGTGACTTGTATTTCTGGGTAGGGGGCGCACACGCACGCCGCCCTACCCGCACTGCCATTGGCGGCTAGAGATGTCAGTTCCCTAGCCGGCACTCGGTGATCATCGGGGAAAGTTGACAGGGGAGAGACTTGTGTGTAAACAACACAGATCTCTCTCCTGTCAGCAAGGACATACTGCTTTGTATTTCTCTGCACAGCATGTCTCTGTTGTAAAACACACCCAGCACACAGTGAACCCTTTGATCGCCCCAGATGTTAACCTCTTCCTGCCCAGTGTCATTAGTACAGTGTCAGTGCTTTTTATTAGCACTGATTACTGTATTAGTGTCACTGGGGATGTCAGTGGCAGTTAGTTCCCACCCAGTGTTAGAATGTCCGCTGCAGTCCCGCTATAAGTCGCTGATTGCCGCCATTACTAGTATAAAAAAAAATTATAAAAATTCTAGTATATATAACGCAATTTGTAGATGCTATAACTTTGACATAAACCACTTTGGCCTAAATTTATGATGAAATGTTGTTGTTTTTTTATTTAATTTTTATTGAATATATATTTTTTATAGCAAAAAGTCAAAAATATTGTTTTTTTTTTCAAAATTGTTTCTTTTTTTTGTTTATAGGGCAAAAATTAAAAGACGCAGAGATGATCAAATACCACCAAAAGAAAGCTCTATTTGTGGGGAAAAAAGACTTAATTTTCATTTATGTACAGTGTTGCATGACTGCTTAATTGTCATTTAAAATAATGCAGCGCCGTATTGCAAAAAAATGGTATGGTCAGGAAGGGGAGGTAAATCCTCTGGAGGGCAAGCGATTAAAGAAAGTATTAAAAACAAAGCAATTATAGAATGCCAATATCTATATTAAGAACAGGTTATCTCTTTAAAAGGAAAGTTTAATTAGACAGATGAGGCTTGCAGACAGGTTATAAAAACTATTGGGATATTAGGTATTCCTGGTTTCATAACCAATTTATGTATAAATGATAAAACTGTATCTAGTTAATAGGTACTAAATGTATTAAGGATCAAATCTCATACCATTTTGAAAACCGTGCTACCCGAAATTGTAATTACGGCAATGTATAAAAAAAAATTATAAAAAAAGCTCATCACTTTAGAATTAAACCAGAATGATGGTCCTAAAATAATTTTTCTATCGTGCATGGAGATACCTAATATGTGTCAAACATTTCGTGTTTACATATGTACATGTATCCCAGATGTATTTGTATACGGTGGGGGGAGGAAGTGGTTTTTGTACTTTTATTTTAAATGATTTGTTCATTTTTAATTGTTGGACCCCCTCATGTTTCCTCTGCCCCCTGCTTATACAGCCCATAGAGATCAGGGCAAAATCATATTCATTGGTTCATTCAGGAGGAGATAAATGACTTGTCGGGGTGGGCAAGCTACACTGTGGTGGGCAGTGCCAAAAACATCTGGGGAAAGTGCACAGCAAAACCCTCTACTATGGAAAAGAATTTTCCAGCTGCAGAGCTGGAAACAAATATGTCTTCTAATAATGGCCACATGTGTATGCAAACAATAATTTAATGTGACTAAACTGATCGAATTGAAAAAAAAAGTCGATCAGTCATGGTGGAGTTTTGTTGATTGCTTCTGATTAGTCAAATATTTG
This sequence comes from Staurois parvus, assembly GCF_062004578.1. Classification (NCBI taxonomy): domain Eukaryota; kingdom Metazoa; phylum Chordata; class Amphibia; order Anura; family Ranidae; genus Staurois; species Staurois parvus. The sequence goes on from NW_028317962.1 coordinate 6,948,941, forward strand.
TAGATGTGTCAGAGAACCATTCATAATACAGATTGATTGAACAATCAGGTTTAATAGATGATTTAGATATGCAACTGAATTTTTTAAAAATAATATTTTCAGTGGAATGTGTGTTTCTTTGTTCAGTATAATAATCATTGAAACAGTATGTTGATTGCTTGTACCTAGATTGGTCAAAACAATGTATATGGCCATCATTACAGAACAGTTTGGAAAGGAGATCAAGGTCCACCAGATTACCAACAAAATGCAGAGGGGTGGACTCATCAGTACCTGTATTAAAAACCGAAGTGCTAATGAGGCAGGCAGTGCTCCTTGTACACTTCTCAAGGTTTAATTTACTCTTTTGACTTTTTTTTATGAGTAGTTCGTTTTTTTTTCTCTCGCAGAAATATGTAGAAACTTTTGAAGCATTGGAAACAAATAGAGGTGTTGTATTACCCTAGGTTCACAACTTAAGCAATTTCTGCAGTGTTTGTATTTTGCAGAAACGCAGTACAGTCCATTTAACAGGATTTCCTATGGGACATGTTCACATCTCCGCGTTTTTCACCCGGTGCGGTTTTTGGAAAGGGTCAGGGACTTTTTTTAATGTAAAAAGTTGCGATTTTGGTTCTATAGACTAAAGTGGAAATGCTGCAGAAAAGCATGTAGTGCATTTTTGATGTGTTTTTTCTGCCTTTTGATGCATTTTAAATCTGCCTAGCAACAAGAAAAAAAAAGCCGCAGGTGCAAAAACGCAATGCAGAAACGGGTTGAACGCGTCCTGCATAGATGTGAACCTAGCCTCAGACCTGTTGAAGGCAGCGCAACGCACGGTTACCCATGGCAAACAAGGACGTGTTTTTTTTGGCTGCCATTGGCATTGATGGTTGTTATTTTTTGTCTTGTTGATTGCCACTATTGTATTAAATTGACCCCACATAAAATATTCCAAAAGCAATACCATATTAGGAAAGATAAGAAACTTTATACATCGCATTGCAATTGGTGGTGTATTCAATTTGCTGTCCTGAAGATCTCCAAGGTCTGCTTTATTGACATTTCTGGTTGTGTTGAATATTGTGTGCCCCGCTTACCTCTGTGGTTTCCCCCGCTACCCCATATATCAGCACAGGACAAAGTGGTCACATAGGAGTTGACTGGAGGAGCCACTATCCGAAACTCCTGAAAGCAGTACATAGTAGTGGCCCCCAGAGTTCTAGCACAGCCTCTTTACACCAGGATTTTGTAAAAAGCTAGGGTTCCTCCAGAGGTTGTGAGGAGTTCCTTGAGCTGATTCTTTGCACTGCCCATCACTATTCTGAAAACTTTATAGATCGGAAATTCCCATCTTCATATTGATTAGTGGTTCCAAATTAATATTAACTACTGCAGTGGGGAACAGGTACAAAGATACGTCCGGCATATTTTCAAATCACTCTTCTGGTTTTTTTTTTGTTTTTTTTTTTATAATTGAAGTTTTTTTATACACATTATTTTGTAGAAATCACCTCAATATTAAAATTGTACTTTTAAAGTGGTTGTAAAGGCTCAGGGCTTTTTACCTTCATGCATTCTATGCATGAAGGTAAAAATCCTTCTGTGTGTAGCATACTCTTCCAGCCCTCTATAGTACTCCCCTAAGCCCCCTCTCGATCCAGTGATGTGCACTGGAGTCTCGGCTATCCCGGGACTCCCTTTCCTTATTGGCTGAGAGAGCAGCGGGGCCTATTGAGGGGGCTCCCGCTGCTGTTTCCCAAGAGAGGGGGCGACCCTGCGCCACGGCTCCGTGTGTGAATGGACACATGGAGCAGCAGCTGGGGAGTGCACATGTTCGGATGCCCCCATAGCAAGCTGCTTTCTGTGGTGGGCACACGACAGGAGGGAGGGGTCAGGAGTGCCAATGGGGGACCCGAAAAGAGGAGGATCTGGGCTGCTCTGTGCAAAACCACTGCACACAGCAGGAACATTCTTCCCTCAGCCAGGGATGAAAAGGGGTCGTGGATGGGTGTTCCAGCATAACAATGACCCAAAACACACGACCAAGGCAACAAAGGAGTGGCTCAAGAAGAAGCACATTAAGATCCTGGAGTGGCCTAGCCAGTCTCCAGACCTTAATCCGATTGAAAATCTGTGGAGGGAGCTGAAAATTCAAGTTGCCAAACGTCAGCCACCAAACTTTAAAGACTTGGAGAGGATCTGCCAAGAGGAGTGGGCCAAAATCCCTCCTGAGATGTGTGCAAACCTGGTGGCCAACTACAGGAAACGTCTGACCTCTGTGATTGCCAACAAGGGATTCGCCACTAAGTACTAAGTCATGTTTTGTGAAGGGGATCAAATACTTATTTCCCTCATGAACAGGGGCAGACTGACAACTCATGGGGCCCCCGGACAATAGGGGATCATGGGGCCCCTGTGTCCTTGCCCAAACTCAAAAAAGCCTATGAAAAAGGTACCAGGGGCATATCATGGGGCCCCCTACTGACCCCAGGCCCTCGGGCAGTGCCCGAGTTTACAAATGGTCAGTCCGCCCCTGCTCATGAACATGCAAATCAGTGCATAATTTGTTTGACATGCAATTCTTTTGCATTTTGTGCTGCTATTCTGTCTTTCAGTGTTACAATACACCTACCATTCGATTTTTAGACTGATCATTTCTTTTGTGAGTGGGCAAACATTCAAAATCAGCAGGGGATAAAATACTTATTTCCTTCACTGTATGTGGTGCCACCCTTCTCCAACTGACCACCAGTGAGGGCCTTTCTCCAAATGACCACCTATAAGGCTTTTCTTTCACTGACCATCAGTGTGGGGGCACTTTTTCTGACCACCAATGTAAGGGGGCATTTTATCAGTGACCACCAATATAAGCTTACACCACAATTGTCACTATCTATTTTTTTAGGGTACTTTATTATAAATGATTTAATTTTATTATTATTATTATTATTATTGAAAATATTGTTGTATAGAGCAGCCCTTGGTGTCAAGTGTTCTAAGTACACCGTATTCCTTATTAATTTATTTATCCTTTTATCTCAACTTACCGTTAACACTATCATTCTGTGTGTTTGAAGATCTATTGATTATCAGTAGGGTTTCTCTGGGACCAAAAAGTTTTTTTTTCCAAGGGTTCCTCCATGTTAAAAAGTTTTACATACCACCCATAGGAATGGTAATTCTAAAGCCACTTCTTATACATGCCATTGCTGTTAGAGGATTTTCCACTGCATAACAGGATCACTTTAAATTTCCCTGCATGTGTGGTTTCATAATGCAGCTTCAGACTTCAGTATTTTTTTTTCTTCTCTCTATGAATCATTACATTCAGTATATGAAAAAATAAAATTTTCTGGGATTTCCACTGTTTTGGTCTCTTTAGTTTGAGCTTTTCTTTTTACTCGCGTGTTACGTCACTTTTGCCGTGTTGTTTTAATAAGGGAAGTATTGTGTCACCCTCTTTTAGGGTATTTTTAGAATGTCTGTTGTCTAGTTACCAGAACTATTGCTGTCTGGATCTTGGACAGAATGCATGTGGTCATTGTTCTCAGAAGCTTAGCATATTTTTAACACAATTGAAAACATGAGAACTTGCTGTGTGTTACTGCAGCTTCCCTGTTATTTAGTTGAACCTGTTTACACATATTGGTTCTCTAGGAAGAAATGGTGGTAGAAGAGATGGTCTATATAAGCCAGAGACTGACCTTATTCTCCTCCAGTCTTCAAGAGAATTAAAGCCCAACTCTAGGAAACTTGGGAATTCCATTGTAGTGGGGTTGTGCCTGCACCGCAAGGATTAACCACTCTTTTAGATCTGGTTGCACGGCAATTAAATTTACTTATCCAATCCGCCGCACTGCTAGACTGGTGCCAGCAGCATCGTTTTCCCATGTGGGGAAGCAGTCAAAGGTCCTGACATCATCAACACTGAAATGGTGTCCTAGTGTGAAAATCATAGTGTCACACCAAGATTTGGAGTCCAAAATGAAGTATTATTTCCAAACTATAGCAGGTGCTACAGCCCTGCCAGTCTATAGCACCTGCTGTAGTTTTGAATTAAAACTTCATTTTGGACGCCTAACCTTGGTGTGGCACTCTGATTTTCACAATCCAACACCATTTCTACAATCTGAGGCCACTGTGCCAGTTACCCATTTCACGAGAGCAACCCACCTATCACCTAGACATCCCACTGAGCTATTAGTACATTTTTTCTAGAATACATCAATAAGGACCTAATTATATCTACCCAAGGTTCCAGTGCTATCAGTCGATCACATCAGTCATCAAGACTGAAGCAGGCTCTGTAGCCCTTTGATGGATTTGAGAATTCAAGGGACAGCCTACTGAGGAACATCAAATTGCTTTTACTGACCCCTAGACCTAAATGGACAGTTAACCTTTCACGGAAATCATATGCAAGGTTGTGCGCATGCTCATAGTAATTCTCGAGTGTCAACTAGACATGCCTTAACTCGCCTGCGTGCCCTTGCACATGCCCATTAGCATGAGTGAGCGTGAATACTTGCCTATTTAAAGTGGCTCCAGAGACCAGAGGATTGCTGAGTGGTCATCCGCGTTTACCGTTTGTGACCTGATCCTGTACTACCCGACTTGTCTTGACCCTGCTTGTTCCTGATACCTCGTTGCTGATTCTGGCTTGTTACTTGACCCTGTCTTCTGCCTGTTTTGGTACCTTCTCTGCTCGCCCAATACTAAGGCCGGCCTGGCTCTGACTCTGTTTTGGTTCCTGATTCTGCACCTCTGCTGCCCAACTGATACCGACTCCTGCCTTCCTGACCTCCGAGATCCTGAATCTGCCTGCTGCTCCGTACCTGCTACTCCGACCCTGCTACATTGCTTCCGCATCTGCCAGAGTATCCTACATTTACCAGCCTGCTTGTTGCCCGCAGTTCTGCACCTGCTGCTGTGTCTTCACATCAGCCAGATCATATGTCCGCCTGCTGCTCGGTTCTTCTGGCAAGGATCTCCTACTAGGCACCCGCGCCACTCCTTGATGTTATACCCAGTCACCCCCTCCACGAGAAACAGGACAGGAGATGTAAGGGAAAACCCTCTTGTCAGCTTGGCATTGACCGGGTACATGATATAACCCCTGCAGTGCTGGTGCAGCTCCACTACAGGGGGCACGTTTAGCTTCTAACGCACACTGAATTTTCGGCCGATAAACAAAAAAACGGTCAGCCCTTTTGCCGATTCTGCCACCAATGTCCACAAAAAATGGCCATTTTTTTGCGGATTTTCCAGCATGACCGATAAAAATGAATGAGGAGATCCGCGAAAAACGAACGACAAGCTGGCCCCTCTAACAGCGTGAATATCGGCAGATTTTTCGTGCAGACGAAAAATTGGCCGATAAACGACCTTTCTATGGCCTGCATAAGTTTGGATTGTTTGTCCAAATTATGCTACTGCAAATTGCCTTTTTTATTTGTGGACCTGCAAGAAAGTAATGAAAAAAAAAATGGTTTGATGTCTTTTAAAGGAATATGTACTTTAATTACCTGATCCCTAAATGAAATATAAATATTCCTCATAAGTTTTTTTTTTTTTTTTTAAATTTAAAGCTAACCCATAGTGTTAAGTGTTTACTTGTAAGTGCTCGTTTACACTGACTGCAGCTCCTGCCAGTGTTCTAAAAAGCAATCCACGGTGGATTGCTTTTCAGAGGGCAGCTAACAGTTGGGAGACGAAATGTTGCTTCCTCTGCCTGTTTTTACCACTTTAGCTCCAAGACATTTCTGGCACTTTTTGTTTACATTTTATAATCTGTATTGTTTGCTAGAAAATCTTTTATAACCCCCAAACATTATATATTTTTTAATGCAGAGGTCCTAGAGAATAAATTTGTGGTTTTTGAGTTTTTTTAATGTCACACGGTATTTGTGCAGCATTTTTTTTAAAAGCAATTTTTGGGAAAAAATGAAACTTTTTTTTATTTTATTGCAAAAAAACAGTACATAACCCGAGTTTGTTTGTTTTTTGTAAAATATTAAAGATGATATTGTGCCAAAATAAATAAATACCTAACATGTCAAGTTTTACAATTGTGCACAGATGCGATTTCTCCTGCGCTCTAGGGCCCAGACCGGTAGCAAATAGATGGAACCAACACCAGAGCAAGCGACCACCAGTATATTTCAAGGTTGTGCAGCTCTAAAACAGGGCTGGGGAAGCCTAATCGATACTGCAAAGAGAAACAAAAAACAAGAAGCGCACCAACCTTGCGCATTACCTCAGTAACAGAATTTAATAATAGAAGATAGGTACTCACAAACAGTGAATAAAATCAGGCATGTAGTCCTCAAAGGGACTTCAAAGATAAGAAGCCAGCGCGAATCCCATCATGGGGGTAGACACTCAGTATAGCTGACGCTTTTCGAAGGCTGAGGAAGAAGGCATAGCCTTTGAAACGCGTCAGAAATACTGAGTGTCTACCCCCATGATGGGATTCGCGCTGGCTTCTTATCTTTGAAGTCCCTTTGAGGACTACATGCCTGATTTTATTCGCTGTTTGTGAGTACCTATCTTCTATTAATAAATTCTGTTACTGAGGTAATGCGCAAGGTTGGTGCGCTTCTTGTTTTTTGTTTCACTTTGCAGTTACAATTGTGCACGCCCGTACAATGGCAACACACGGTATAAACTGTACTATTCACAGGTGACACTTTAAAAACCTTTACAGGTAACCACTTTAGATATGCAGAGGAGGGTTAGTGCTAGCATTACTGCCCATGATCTGACAATTGCGGTGATATTTCACATGTGCAGGACTATTGCATGCATTTGCCTGTTGCGTGCAAGCATGGGGGGGTTATTTGTATTTTTTATTTTTACACTGTCACATTTTTTTTCCAATAACTTGTATTGCTGTCACAAGAAATGTAAACATCCCATGTGACAGCAGTAGATACGTGACAGGTATTTTTATGGAGGGATCTGAGCTCTATGAGACCCCAAATCCCACCTCTGTACTTGAAATCTGTGCTTTTGAATGCTTTTAGATTGGTAAAAATGGCGCTGAAAGTTTCAGAGTAAACCGGAAGTCAGGTCATTCTGATTTATAATTAAGGAGAGCCGATCAAAGCTGATTCTGACTTCGTTCGGTTGTCTGGTCAGCCAGCGGACGCGCCGGCTGGTCACTCGGAAATCCCAGTTAGACAGCATATCCCGAGAGAGCGGTGGGAGGTGGGAGACGTCCACTCCTGCTGCTTGTGCAAGCAAACGAAAGGGCTAGCAGCTGCTCTAATTGCTTGTACAAGAGAGCCGACTGCCAGCTCTAAAAAAAAAAATGTTATTGGGGTGATGTACATAATGTATGGATGCAAATCGCTCTGCAAAGAATAGCATGCTATTTAAATAGATGTCCAAATGTGGTTTCCCGCACAGCTCCTGTGTGAACCCAAACTTGTCATAGCCTGAGTTCACACAGGAGTGGTGCGGGAAACTTCCCTGCACTGATCCCATGCTTTCACACAAGGAAAAGCTGCTTCACAGGGATTTGAAATCCGCACAGCTTTTTCTCCTCCTCCATCATGGTGTTGACCAATCCGAAGCTGTCTAGCCCGTACTGTCATCCCTGCAAGGAGAGGAGAGAGCCAATCTGTGAAGCAGCGTTTCCTTGTGTGACAGCATGGGATCGGTGCAGAGAGGTTTCTCCGCACCACTCCTGTGTGAACTCGGGCTATGACAAGTCTGGGTTCATACAGGAGCTGTGCAGAAAACCACATCTGATTTGGACAGGCATTGCACCGCATTCCTGTTTAAATAGCATGCTATTCTTTACTCTGCGATTTGCGTCCATACATTGTGTACGTCACCCCAGTACCGGTCACACAAGCCTGAGTTCACACAGGAACAGTGGGGAAACCACATGCAATTTGGACAGGCATCGCACCGCACCCCATTCCTGTTTAAATTACATTATATTCTTTATGGTGCGATTTGCGTCTATACATTGTGTACATCACCCCGATACCATTCACTCAATCCTGGGTTCACACAGGAGCTGTGGGGAAACCGCATGCAGTTTGGACAGGAATCACACTGCATTCCTGTTCGAATCGCATGCTATTCTTTTGTGGTGCGTTTTGCATCCATACATGTTGCATGGACGCAAATCGCACAGCAAAGTATTGGTTTCGGGAATCAGGAGCATTTTCAGGAGTACTAGTGAAAGTACTCGGTATCTGCACCAATACCGGTATCAATATCGGTGCATCCCTCATTATGACTTATCCGAACTGCAGAAATTCAACTTTCAAGGAACCCCTAGAATGCTCTGGGTGGACCCTGGTTGAGAGAGGCTGGTGTAGGGGGACCATGCCCAAAACTAGAGAGATGATTATGTACCGTTGTTGCAGAAGAGGTTAACTGTTGAATATCCGCATATTGTAACGGGAAAAAATGTTCATCCTTTTCCTGAATACTTATCTTCTGGTCTCCCAGTTGTGCTTCCTTTCTGGAAAACATGCAGAATTTTCACTTTCCCTTTTCCTTGTTTTTATCACCTAACTATGCCTGGTTTTCAGTCTTGTACATCTCTACAAGTAATGGTGGTGTTTATATTCACGGAGTCCTAAACGGATTTGCTTCTCTCTGGACTGGAAGTAAGTGGAGTCTTATGATGTTGTACTGATAATACGGAAGTAAGTGTGACCACAGAACATTACATGGGGTTAGCCATCTGTCAATAAGCATCTTGTCTGTTCTAGTGGCACACCCTTTTATAGTTGGGACTGGTTAAAATCTGGTATTTGTTTATGGGAGGCTTGTTCTGAGAAAGATATACAGGCTGTTATTGTTGACCCCCTTCTGACAATGCTGTTTGCTTGGCTGTTTCTGATATTGGGTCTTTGTGATACAAAACCGGAATGCAGTCAGTGATGTTAGAACATCGGATTAGCATGCTATAGGATCAGCATGACAGCCAGACATTAGGATTTGTTCATATTGCCAGCCCTCATAATTCCCTTGGGCCCCATTCACACTAGCACAATTTCTCCGTCTTCTGCTGCCGTGCTGCAATCACATCACTCTCTGTGGTTTCCCTACACAAAAATGCAAAATGGTGCCGTGCAGTTTTTGAAAAGATGTAGGCGCTACACAGTGCGGTTTTGGCCCCATAGACTTCAGTTAGAGCGCATGAAAAGCGACTGTACATACTTTTTTTTAATCCTTTATTTAAATTTTTACAGTAGTCATGGGACATATACACCAATCAGATTGCAGACAGAAGGCATAAAAGAATATCTGTGATATCTTAATACGCGTCATTAAATGTGCATGGACAAAATATCAATAGAGGACATTCACCATCACACCACGGATCTCTAATATGGCCCAAAAAAGGTTTTCGTTCCAGAAAGATCACATCACAAAGGAAAGTGCAACGTGTGTGTGTGTCTATATATATATATATATATGATATACAGTTGTGTTCAAAATATTAGCAGTGTGTGGGGGAAAAAAAGTGAATAAAGCTCAAAATCCTTCTATTAGCTTTTATTTCCATACACACAAATGCATTGGGAACACTACACATTATATTCCAAATCAAAACATGAAGACAAATATATCAAATTTGTGTTCCTCTAAAACAAATTGAAGAAAAGTGAATATTAGATTGTTCAAAAAAATAGCAGTGTTTGTATTCTTCTTTACAAACTCAAACATTCACTATATAAACTGAAAAATGTTTGAAGATTTTGCTTTCCTTTGAATCACTTAATGAATATTTAGTTGTATAAGCACTGTTTCTGAGAACTGCTGTACATCTGTGTTGCATGGAGTCACCCAACTTCTGGCACCTGTGAGCAGGTATTCCAGCCCAGGATGATTGGACTACATTCCACAGTTCTTCTCTATTTCTTGGTTTTGCCTCAAACTGCATTTTTGATGTCACCCCACAAGTTTTCTATTGGATTAAGATCCGGGGATTGGGCTGGCCACTCCATAACGTCAGTCTTGTTGGTCTGGAACCAAGATGTTGCATGTTTACTGGTGTGTTTGGGGTCGTTGTCTTGTTGCAACACCCATTTCAAGGGCATTTCCTCTTCAGCATAAGGCAGCATGACCTCTTCAAGTATTCTGATGTATTCAAACTGATCCATGATCCCTGGTATGCGATAAATAGGCCCAACACCGTAGTATGAGAAACATCCCCATATCCTGATGCTTGCTCAACCATGCTTCCCTGTCTTCACAGTGTACTGTGGCTTGAATTCAGTGTTTGGGGGTCGTCTGACAAACTGTCTCCGGCCACTAGACCCAAAAAGAACAATCTTACTTTCATCAGTTCACAAAATGTTGCGCCATTTCTCTTTAGGCCAGTCAATGTAACCTCTTCAGCACGTCTTTTTCAACAGTGGGACTTTGCGGGGGCTTCTTGCAGATAGCTTGGCTTCACATAGGCGTCTTCTAATTGTAACAGTCTTCACAGGGAACTTTACACCTTCTTTCATCTTCCTGGAGCTGATTGTTGGCTGAGTCCTTGCCATTTTGGCTATTCTTCTATCCATTCGAATGGTAGTTTTTCGCTTTCTTCCACGTCTTTCAGGTTTTGGTTGCCATTTCAAAGCATTTGCGATCATTTTAGCTGAGCAGCCTCTCATTTTCTGCACTTCTTTATATGTTTTCCCCTCTCCAATCAACTTTTTAATCAAGGTACGCTGTTCTTCTGAACAATGTCTGGAATGACCCATTTTCCTCAGAATTTCAGAGAGAAATGCACTGTAACTAGCATGTACAACATTTGCTGCCTTCCTTCCTTAAATAATGGCAATAATTGCCATCTGTTTTTCAACGAATGAATGACCTCACTAATAGAACTCCACACTGCTATTATTTTGAACATGCCCCTTTCAATTAGTGATTCAATTACACAGAATCAGCACCATGCATGTCATGACTGTTGGGTCTGTTGGATTTCAATTACTCTACTACATGTATGTATATGTGTGTGTGTGTGTATATATGTGTGTGTTTATGCATGTATGTGTGTGTGTGTGTGTGTGTGTGTGTGTGTGTATATATATATATATATATATATATATATATATATATACATATTCACGCAAAATATGACCCGCTTGTACTGTTCTGTTCCCTTTGGTGGGGCTTTGTGATTGACAACCAGTCTCCTCCTACCAAAAAGGCATGAAGCATGAAAAACCTAATTAAAAGCGCACTGAAAAATGTGGGACTGTGCTGCAGCAGTCGTGTGAACCAAGGCTGAGCGTGTCATTTTCATGCAGTGATTATCCTATATGGCTGGTTGTTAAAGCGTAACTTCACTGCACCACAAACCAAAAATGCTTTTTAAAGCGGAGCTCCAGTCAAAATAAAAAAAAATGAAAGTCAGCAGCTACAAAAACTGACACCTGTCCCTCAATCCAGCGGTGTCCTCCAGCTGGCTTGTGTCCCTGGTGCCAGCATCTTCAATGTGGGCGCCTGGCTGTGACAGCTTGTGGCCCATTGAGTATGTGTACGTAGCGCTGCGCTTTGTGAATGGTACCGTAGTCTTCTGGGACCTGTCACGTGTCCCAGAAGACTACGGGGAGGGAGTGGGGGCAACTTTCTCTTCTGATCGCCTAGGGGTGTCAAACTGGTGGCCCTCCAGCTGTTGTGAAACTACAAGTCCCATCACGTCTCTGCCTTTAGGAGTCTTGCTTGTAACTGTCAGTCTTGCAATGCTTCATGAGACTTGTAGTTTGGAAACAGCTGGAGGGCCGTCTGTGGCCTAGACGATCGCAGCAGAAGTGGGAGCAGGTACCTGTCAAATTCAGGTAATCCCCCGCCCCCCCGCTCCCCAAAGGTGGGGCCGAGGCCTTAACGCAGAACATCCCCTTTTGGGTGGTGCTGAGCTTTAATTCATTTTTATTCTTCAAAGAAAACTCGCCCATCCATCCATGTCTCCATGCTTTATTTATCACTTTGAATAAAACCATCTAGAATTTCTAGATTTGGCCGAGTAAGGGCAAACGATTCATGTAGCATTTGCTTCCTGGAATCCATCTGCCCTTAGCACAGGCATGCAGGCAGGGGTTGTTCTTAGCTGAGAACACCCCCTGCTCACCTCCTGAAGACTACTAGGGTGTATGACATAATTTGCCTAGTCATGGTAACCAAGAAGGAACTAGGGAAATGTAAAAAAATAAATAAATATAGCAGCATAATGATCAAAAATAGTCAATGTTGATTAGGAGAGTGAAGTTCCACTTTAAAGTTCAATTGAACCCTCTGTAACTATTACTGTAATGCAGCCAGCCACAGTCTGACCCTCCCGTGGGCTGACAGCACAGTGTATTTGAACCCTTCCTGGGTCTAACAGTGATGTACATTAAAGAAGTTCCCAATGAACACCTGCCCCTTTCTGTTTTTTCCTCCATAGACAAAAGGCCTTGCATTGTTTCAACACATTCCCTGAATGAGGCGGAGGATTGTGCCCACACTTGTTACACATCACATGCAGGGCCGTGCATACTGGGGTACCACCAGTCCACCTGTACAGGGCTCAGGCCAGCGGGGGGGCCCAGGCAGGGTCTAGACCAGCAATGGGCAAACTACGGCCCGGCGGACCTTTTAATCCGGCCCGCGGAGCTAGGCTCCCGCTAGGCTCCTCTCACAGTCTGCCCTGAAGACCGGTGTAGCATGAAAATCTGTCTCCTATGAGGATCTGTCCCCCTCGACGTATCTGCGCATGTGCCGGAGATCGCCGATCGGCTGCTAATGCCTGAAACGCAGATACGTCGAGGGGGACAGATCCTCATAGGAGACAGATTTTCATGCTACACCGGAACGGCGCGGGAACACGGCGAGAGGAACGCGCGGAGCAAAGGTAAGTGAATTGACACAGGGGGGACTTGGGGACTTAATATGGGGGATGAATTAATATGGGGAATGAATTACTATAGGGGGGATGAATTACTATAGGGGGGATGAATTACTATAGGGGGGATGAATTACTATATGGGGGGTGAATTACTATATGGGGGATGAATTACTATATGGGGGATGAATTACTATATGGGGGGTGAATTACTATATGGGGGATGAATTACTATGGGGGATGAATTACTATATGGGGGATGAATTACTATATGGGGGATGAATTACTATAGGGGGGATGAATTACTATATGGGGGATTAATTACTATGCTTACTATGGGGGAATATTACTATACTTACTATGGATGACACATACACATCATTCATCTACTCTTGGTCCGGCCCCCGGGTCCAATATATGAACCCATTGGGGCCCTCAAGTCAAAAAGTTTGCCCACCCCTGGTCTAGACAAATCTGATGTGGGCAGGGAGGTGATCAGCATGATGGGGGGGGGGGGGGCAATTGCTGCAATCGATCCCTTGTATGGCTCTCTCTGCAGCAGCCTAAAGCTGGCATCCTTTCCCTTCCGCTGGCTTGCAGCTGCTGTACAGGGAGCCATACAGGGGATCGGTTTCAGTAATTTACCCCCTGCCGTGCCCATCACCATCCCTGTGCACGATGCGTATCCCCTTGCTGCCCAGGCCCCCCGTGTGCCCCCACTTCAGTGCTGCCGGCTTCTCTCCTCTCCTTCACACCGGCAGCTGCAAGAGCACAATAGGATCCTTCAGAATGGAGAGCGGGGGAAGGGTCTGGTAAATATGTCACATTTACCAGCTTCTGTCTTTCCTGAATGAACACAGTGAGATGATCACTCACTGTACTCATTCATAACGGAAGCATGGTAAACTGTTTTTTTGTTTGTTTTTTTTTAATGTTTTTGTTTGGGATGGGGGGAAGGGGGGGTCCTGTCTGGTTGGCTGTATGGGGCCCTGTGGTTTCTAACAGCAGCCCTGATCACACGTGTCACACATGTTACATTGTTTCGAAACAATGCAAGTCAGGGGAAGAGAACATGGAAAGGGCAGGTGCTCCTTAGGACCTTTTTTAATGTACTTCAGTGGTAGATCCAAAGCTGTTAACTCATGTAGTGCTGGACGTTCAGTACTGTGAAGAGGACCGGACATCACCGGAGAGAAGCATCAGCCTGCAGGACATTGGACATGTACAGTTGTGTCCAAAATTATTCAACCCCCAATGCTGTAAAGGGGTTTAGGGACTATAGTGTACATTTGGAATTGTATTCAGAATCAAATCCTACAAGGACGTTGTAACTACCCAAATGCAACTAAAATGACATCAATTGTTTATGTAATACAGTAGTAAATGGTTCTTATGTGGTTTCTTCATTGCCACAATTATTCAACCCCTTAAAGACTACCACTCTGAAGAACAGAGGTTCATACAGGTGCTTTCCATCAGGTATTGAAAACACCTGTGGATGTCACCGAGCAGCAATCAAGCATAATAAGCACCAATTAGGCAGCTTTAAAATGACTGTGATACTCAGCTCCTTCTAGACATTTACTGGTGTGGTTACAAACATGGTGAAGGCAAGAGAATGGTCCAGGAAGACAAGAGAAGAGGTGATTTCTCTTCACAGGAAGGGCAATGGCTATAAGAAGATTGCAAAGATGTTAAACATACCAAGAGACACCTTAGGAAGCATCATTCGCAAATTCAAGGCAAAGGGCACTGTTGAAACGCTACCTGGTCGTGGCAGAAAGAAGATGCTGACTTCGACTGCTGTGCGCTACCTGAAGCGTAGAGTGGAGAGAAGTCCCCGTGTGACTGCTGAGGAACTGAGAAAAGATTTGTCAGATGTGGGTACAGAAGTTTCAGCCCAGACAATAAGACGCACACTGCGTAATGAAGGCCTCCGTGCCAGAACTCCCAGGCGTACCCCCTTGCTGTCTCCAAAGAATAAGAAGAGTCGACTGCAGTATGCCAAAAGCCATGTGGACAAACCACAAAAGTTGTGGGATAGTGTTCTGTGGACTGATGAAACAAAATTAGAACTGTTTGGGCCCATGGATCAACGCTATGTTTGGAGGAGGAAGAACAAGGCCTATGATGAAAAGAACACCTTGCCTACTGTGAAGCATGGTGGAGGGTCAATCATGCTTTGGGGCTGTTTTGCTTCTGCAGGTACAGGGAAGCTTCAGCGTGTGCAAGGTACCATGAATTCTCTTCAGTACCAGGAGATATTGGATGGAAACGTGATGCAGTCCGTCACACACCTGAGGCTTGGGAGACGTTGGACCTTTCAACAGGACAATGATCCCAAGCATACCTCCAAGTCCACTAGAGCATGGTTGCAGAGGAAAGGCTGGAACATTTTGGAGTGGCCATCGCAGTCACCAGACTTAAATCCGATTGAGAACCTCTGGTGGGACTTAAAGAAAGCAGTTGCAGTGCGCAAGCCTAAGAATGTGACTGAACTGGAGGCCTTTGCCCATGAAGAATGGGCGAAGATACCCGTAGATCGCTGCAAGACACTTGTGTCAAGCTATGCTTCACGTTTAAAAGCTGTTATAACTGTAAAAGGATGCTGTACTAAGTACTAAGATTGAATGTCACTTGGGGGTTGAATAAAACTGATAATGCTGTGAGCACAGAAAAGACATTTGTGGTTATTTCATTATAACTGTTATGTTATATTTGTCTGACCTACAAGTGCCTCTTTAATGTAAATGTAAGCAAGATGACTGAATGATCAAAAGCAATGTCAAACTGGCCAAAACACTCAATTTCAGTGGGGGTTGAATAATTTTGGACACAACTGTATGTTATGTGACTGCAACTGCATCAAAAACAGAAGAAAAAAGCTAACAAAACTTCCATTTTATTTCAGGTTTCCACAATGCATGGCAAAGCACCTACTCTATGTGCGGTGCATGGTGACACTATTCATTATGAATGCATTGTACTGTAGAGTCCAACGCACCGCCGCACAACACAACCCCCTTTTTTCGTCTTTTGTAGTGTGTTGGCAGCCCATTCAGAATGAATGTAATGTGTGTGCACACAATGCAGTGGAATGCTTACTTAAGATTGGACCCTAAGGCCAGGTTCACACCAGTGCATTTTTTTTTTACGCATTTTGCAGGAACGCAGTGCATGCCATTTTATCATGATCTCCTATGGATCACATTCACATCTATGCAGTTTTTATGTGCCCTTTTTTTTGTAAGGGTCAGGGATGTCTTTTCCCGCAGCAGATTGCGTTTTTAGTCCAATAGACTTCAGTGGAACCGCATATAAAATGCAAGTGCTGTGTTTTCTCTGTGTTTTTGATGCATTGATTTGTTTTGCATTTTTAATCTGCCCAGCAACAAGTTGGCTAAATAAAAAAAAACAAAAAAAAGCAAAACGCATCAAAAATGTGTCAAAAATTCATGCAAAACATACTGCAGAAGCAGACCAAACGCAAACAGCATAGGTGTGAACCTAGCCTGAGTAATGGAGAGCAACACTTTTTCCACCAAGTATTAAGAACACCACATTAAAAACATCCTGTTTCCTGCTCCAGACCCTGACGGCTCTGGTCCCGAGTATAAATGTAGACGTTGGAACAACTGAGAAGTGTGATGTGAATTTTCTGATTTAGTCCAGCACTTTAGCCTCCATGCACACTGGGTGTTTTAATACGTTTTTCAGCATTATTTAGCATTTTTGCATTAGCGCTTAGTGGCGTTTTGACACGTTTTTTCATGTTTGTGGTTTTTAGCTTTTTTTTTTTTTTACCAAAAAAATATTTTTTTCTGGTCAAAAAAGTCCAAAAACGCCGGTTCGACGCAGTTTGCCAATGTTTGCCACATTTTTCAGCATTTTTCAGTTTTTATAGCTAAAAAACTCCTCTAGAAACGCACTAGTTCTGTTTTTTTGTTTCCAGCCAATAAACACCCCTGCTAATAAAATGTTGATTACAGTCTATGTGTGCATGGGCACATAGAATAACATGCTGGGGGGTTTATTGGCTGTAGAAAAAATGTCAAAAGCCAAAAACAGCCGCTGTAAAAACATCCAGTGTGCATGAGGACTTATGCAGGCCATACACTGATCGAATTCCGAACGATTTTTCATCTGACAATCGAAAACGTTCGCTCGGTAATCTGATGGTGCCATCAATGATTTCGAAAATCGGCTGACCAAGTCATAAAGTTCACCCCATATAGTAGGCGAAACTTCTGTTCCTTCCAGGTCACGGCTCATGCGCATATTCTTTTCGGAAAAACGATCGTACGATTTGACCATCATTGAGTAGAAAATTGCTAGTTTTTCACAAATTTATCAACATGCTCGATCACCG
This sequence comes from Staurois parvus, assembly GCF_062004578.1. NCBI lineage: Eukaryota > Metazoa > Chordata > Amphibia > Anura > Ranidae > Staurois > Staurois parvus. Next base: position 6,966,142 of record NW_028317962.1, read on the forward strand.
AAAAGGGGAGGATGGCCTTAGTTTGGTCATCAGAGGTCAGAAGTCTGTCACTTTCTACCTTGTCAACCCAGTAGGAGTGTTGCAGTTTTCTACATTCAGGGGTAAAGCTGAAATCTGGGGAAATTTCTTTTTGCCATTTGCCATGTAACAATAAATGGCCTTTAATGATGAGTGTCACATTAGAGTTCACTGGTGCATTGAGTAAAACAATTACTTTCATTCGGCCCAGACAGCACTTTAACCGCCAACCTTTTGGCACAGGATGTTCGTCTTGGCTCTACTACGGTATACTAATGATAGTGATACCTGCTCTCCACCTCCTCTATTTACATTGCTGGGCGTTCTGCGAATGGAGAAGGTGCAGATGAACATCGTAATCTCACCTCCTCTAGTCACAAAACACCCCACCACTCAATACTGAGAAGTAATGTCTGTTTTCTTTTCCAATGTCTGAATGCAACTAAAGATAAGTTCTGTGTGTGCTGCTGGGGGATGGGGGCTTCAAAGCAAACCTGTATCTTTGCCTTGCATGAGCAGTGCTCTTTAAACTGTTCCTACCTTAAAACAATTTCCCAATTGTACAAAAAGGTGTAATACTTACCTTTCTGGCCAGCGATATGTTAAATCTTTGCTGTGTTTATGAACTACAAGTGCCCACTGTTATTTGACACTTCCAGGTGTGTCAGATACTTGGTTACCTGCTGGGAGCTAGTTTCCTCCCACTGGCCAGTGCTCCACTATAGGTTGCAGTGGTGACATAGGGGTCTGTGGAAGGAACCACAGCGCCAGCACTTTATATTTATATATATATATATATATATATATATATTACATTCGCATCAGTCCCTAACCCTCAAGGGGTGTACAATCTAAGGTCCCTAACTTACATTCATACATACACATACTAGGGACAATTTAGACAGGGACCAATTAACTTACCAACATGTCTTTTGAGTGTGAGAGTAAACTGGAGTACTAGGAGGAAACCCACGCAGGCACAGAGAGAACATGCAAACTGCAGGCAGGTTGATGCCGTGGTTACGATATGTTAAATCTTTGCTGTGTTTAAGAACTATAATTGCCCAATGATATTTGACACTTCCAGGTATGTCAGATACTTGGTTACCTGATTATTATTATTATTATTATTATTATACAGTATTTATAAAGCGCCAATAGTTCGCTCAGCGCTGTACATTACAAAGGGGGACAGACCATGTGACAGAACAATACCAATACAATGCAAAACATGAGGGGATCGAGGGCCCTGCTCTTTCGAGCTTACAATCTAGGAGGGAGGGGGTGGTGGCACAGGAGGAAATAGCTGTGGGGGATGGAGTGGTAGGAAGAGTGGAGGAGGTCGGCAAGTTAGCAGGGGGTGGGGTAGGCTTCCCTGAAGAGATGGGTTTTCAGGGTGCGCCTAAAGGAGAGGAGAGTAGGTGATAATCTGATGGGTTGGGGCAGGGAGTTCCAGAGGATGGGTGACACCCTGGAGAAGTCCTGGAGGCGGGCATGGGAGGAGGAGACCAGGGAACTAGAGAGAAGGAGGTCTTGTGAGGAGCGGAGTGTGCGTGCTGGGCGGTACTTGGATATTAGGTCAGTGATGTAGTTCGGGGCAGTATGGTGGACAGCTTTGTACGTCAGCGTTAGGATTTTGAATTTGATCCATTGCGCAATTGGAAGCCAGTGGAGGGATTGGCAGAGGGGGGTGGCGGAGATGGAGCGGTTGGAAAGGTGAATGAGTCTGGCAGCCGTATTCAGGATCGACTGAAGCGGGGATAGCCAGCGGCGAGGCAGGCCAGTGAGGAGGGAGTTGCAGTATTCGAGTCGTGATATGATGAGGGAGTGGATGAGCTGTTTAGTGGTTTCTGGGGTTAGGAACGTGCGGATTTTGGCGATGTTGCGGAGGTGGAGTCTGCACGAGTTTGTTAAAGATTGGACTTGGGGCTGGAAGGATAGGTTGGAGTCCAGAATGACACCCAGTACTCTGGCCTGCAGGGCGGGTTTGATGGTAGCGTTGTTGGACGTGACGGAGAAATCAATGGGGGGTGGTGTCCGGGCTGGGGGGAAGACAAACTCTGTTTTGGAGAGGTTCAGTTTAAGGAAATGGAGCGACATCCAGTCTGATATGTCGCTCAGTAGGTGTGTGATTCGGGCTGAGACCAAGGGGGTGAGGTGGGGGGTTGAGAGATAGATTTGTGTGTCGTCGGCATAGAGGTGGTAGTTGAAGCCGTGAGAGTGTATGAGTTGGCCAAGGGAGGAGGTATAGATGGAGAAGAGAAGGGGCCCGAGGACAGAGCCTTGAGGGACCCCAACAGAGAGGGGGAGCGAGGGGGAGGTGGTAGCATTATAGGTAACGTTGAAGGAGCGTTGTGACAGGTAGGATGAGAGCCAGGAGAGAGCAGAATCTCTGAGGCCGAGGGAGTGTAGTTTTTTGAGGAGGAGGGGGTGGTCGACTGTGTCGAAGGCCGCAGAGAGGTCAAGGAGTAGGAGCACTGAATAGTGGCCATTAGCTTTGGCGGTTAGCAGGTCGTTGGAGAGTTTGAGTAAGGCAGTTTCGGTGGAGTGTAGGGGACGGAAGCCGGACTGTAGGGGATCGAGGAGTTTGTTGTCGTTGAGGTGAGAGCATAGGCGGGTGTAGACTAGGCGCTCGAGGAGTTTAGATGTAAATGGGAGCAGGGAGATGGGTCTGAGGTTGTTCGGGTCATTGGGGTCCAGGGAGGGCTTTTTAAGTATGGGGGTGATGTGTGCATGTTTCAGAGGGGAGGGGAAAGTGCCTGAGGAGAGGGAGAGATTGAAGATGTGGGTGAGGGAGCGTAGGATGGAGGAGGAGGAAGGTCGTAGGAGTTGTGAGGGGATAGGGTCGAGGGGGCAGGTGGTGAGGCGGGCATCAGAGAGGATCTTGGAGACTTCCTCAATGGTAGTAAGGTCAAAGGTGCGGAGTGTGGGGGGAGCTTCAGTATGAGGAATGTAGGGTGGGGTGGAAGAGGAGGTCAGAGCAGTGGTGGGGCCGTGGGTGAGGGGTGATGAGGGGGTAGCTGAGTGAGGGTGAAGGGGGTTGGAGAGAGTTTTAGCAGCGACGAAGTCCCTGCGGGTTATGTCGAGGGGGAGGGGGGATAAGGGGGTAGCTGTGTGAGAGGGGACGGGTTGAGAGGGCGTGTGAGTTGCGGCAATGTCCTTGCGAATTGTGTCAATGTCCTTGCGAATTGTGTCAATCTTGTTTTTGAAGTGATTGGCAATCTCAAGGGCAGTGAGTGAGGTGCTGGGTGGAGGTGGGGGTGGAGAGAGTAGAGAGCTGAAGGCAGAGAAGAGTCGGCGAAGATTGGAGGAGAGGGCCTTGATGAGGGTCAAGAAGTAAGCCTGTTTGGCAGCATGGAGGGAGGAGGTGTAGGTGCGGAAGGCAGATTTATAGCGGGTGAAGGCTTGTTGGGATTTGGTTTTGCGCCATAGTCGCTCCAGGGCACGACTTTGTCGTTTGAGGGTTTTGGTGTGATCAGTCACACCTGATGGGAGCTTGTTTCCTCCCACTGGCCACTGCTCCACTATAGGTTACTTTGGTGACATAAGGGTCAGTGGGAGGAACCACAGCACCCAAAAAAAGTGTGAAACACAAGTGGTCCCTGGAGCTCACTGTACAAAAAGGTATAATACTTACCTTTCTTGTAAGTGATATGTTAAATATTTGCTGTGTTTAAGAACATCTGTCCACTGATACCTGACACTTTTTCAGGTGTGTCGGATACTTGGTTACCTGCTGGGAGCTTGTTTCCTCCTACTGACCACTCCTCCACTATAGGTTACAGTGGCGACATAAGGGTCTGTGGGAAGAACCACAGCACCCAAAAAAAGTGCCAAACATAAGTCCTTCCTGGAGCCCTTCAAGTGGATCAATTGGTGGTAAGTTTTAAAACTTAGTTTGACATTTATTTATCATTTTAAAAAACTGAGGAAGTTTACAGCTTACAATGAATTTTTTCTTGGCCTAAAACATGTGTAGGGCCAGTCAGGGGCCATGGAACATGTAAAGTTGTACTAGCAGCCGTCTGAGAGGAAGCAGGAAGTTCGGCCAATGCAATGTCCTGGGTGTCACCATAACAGAAGGTGGAGGAATATCATCTCCAACCATTAAACAGACAGCACTCTAAATTAAAGTGTTACTAAACCCACAACAGTAAAATCAGTCTGTATATGCAGCAAAGCATGCTTGTTATACTCACTGTGGAACCTAAGGGGTTAATCCTCTGCATTGTGTTAAAAGGTGTTAGATCCTGTCTTCTCTGATCCGCCCCTATTTCTACTGTCCCCAATCCATCTTCTGATAGAAGAGAGCCTTGGGGGCAAAGCTGCACATGCTCAGTTTGATGTGTATTGCTAGAGAGTTTCTTTTTTCAACACAGGGCCAAACAGCACTGTGCAGACAGACAACCCTAAGGGGTTAATCCTCTGCATTGTGTAAAAAGGATGTTTGATCCTGTCTTCTCTGATCCTCCCTTTCTTCCAGTACCCCGCTGTCATCTCCTGATAAGACATATCTTGTGGAGTCACTCTGCACATGCTCAGTTTGGTGTGTATTGCTAGAGAGGGTTTTTTTTTTGTTCTTGGAAGAGTGCATGCCTCACTGCAAAGACATTTTTATTTTTTTTATTATTATTTCCAGAGTTCAGCTTTAATCCAAACAAGTTTTTAACTGAAAGGACACAGTGCTTCATTAGCATGAACATACAAAGCATAACGACTTTTTATTGATCACACATATGAGGAAATAAGTGTCGGAGTTGATGACTTCACTGCCCTGCCTTACAGTATCACATTTTTCCGAGAGGTGGAGTCGGCCTTTATAGGCCTCATTGTTGTCTCTGGCATTGTTCAATCACAACTGCTGTTTGAACAAGAGCTGTTTGCTTGGAAAAGTTGTTTTATGAACCATATCAGCTTAAATCCCTCGGTGTTTTCAGAGTCAGATGCGATGAAATGTGAGCAAACGCAGAGAGCGTGTCAGTGGTGGCGCTCAGACTGGCTCTAGATGAGAAGACAAGAATGGGCTGGAGTGATATAATAATAATACAATGTACTGCATATATAAAAGAAAATGGAGTCATTGACAACAAGTGGATGGAAATGTTGAACTCTTCAGCTCTGAATATATTTCTGTATCTGGAGGAAAGTTACAAACAGAACTTTTCTGTAAATATTGCTGTATGCCAAGTCAGTGCACTTGTTGGGTGAGAGGAGCTGTGTGACGGAACCGGACCCAGACCGCACTTGGGTATTTCCGTTAGACTCCCGCTTCCCTGTCCGAACACAAATCCCCGGACACCACCGCTGATCATGCAGGAAATAGACAGCACCAGACTTCTTAACTTCTTAACCTCCCTGGCAGTATTCCCGAGTGTAACTCGGGGTAAAGTTTCAGCACCACAAGCGGTAATCCCGAGCTACACTCGGGCTTACCATGCGGCGCTGCTCCAGGATCTGTTCTTCACTTACCTTGTCCTGCGCTCCCGCTATGTCCCTCCTGCAGTGTCCCCGGCAATGTCCTCCGGCCAATGCTGGCATCTGTCTTCCGGGTTCCGTTCCCTGCAACGTCGGGACGTACGGGGGATGGAACTGGCGGGAAATTTGAAAATGACAAAAAGTGACATTCACTAAATACACTAAAATCACATAGTATAACATTATTGTATCAAACCATTTCACATACATTTTGTCCCGAGTGCTTTGTCCTGTGCCCTGCCTGCATTTTTATTGTTCTTTTTGCCTGGAAACTGAGAAATGTCCATGGCGTCCAAAAAGCGTCCCTTTAGGTCAAAAGCGGTTTTAGACCAGCTAGAGAACAGCGATAGTAAATCAGAACCACTTGCAGAATTGAGTGATAATGATTTGTGGGGAAATTCGTCATCAGACACTGAAAACGATTTTGCGACTTTGCTCAGTGATGTGCGAACTTGGCGCTATATTTCAAATTTCAGTGTTTTTGGTTTGATTATATTATTGAAATAAATGTATTATTATTATATTATTATTTTGTATGATTATTTATTAAATTATAATTTATGATTTCGTGTTTCAAATTGTAACATACCCGGGATGTTTACTAGACTTTTGTTTGGACAGATTTCAGTGAGTTATTCCTAAGAATTACAGGCCTGCAATAAAAAAAAAATACATATTTCCATGCAAAAAAATGTACCGCTTTGAGCACAGAAATACTGACATAATCAGACCGCTAGGGAGGCTACCTGGGCAGAAAGTGGTATTGAACATTTATTATATTTCAGTTTACCAATTCTTAGATGTGATGGCTGCATTCACTTTATTTTTAAGCTTTCTTTCTTTTCACATGGTGATCCTGCCATTAAGTCTGTTGCTTTTCAGCAGAACAAGCTCTACCACTGACAGGGGTGCTTACAACTTTTATTTATTCATGTAAAACCTTTATCCAAAAAGGAAAAAAACTGGTGTAACTGCAGTGTGAACTGGAGTTTGGCTTCAATTTGTTAATGTATTTAAATCTGCTAGTGCGTCTTACACTCCCCTCCCTGCACAATGCTGCTGTCCAAAAATGCAGCTGTGCTCCTTCATACAGTGGGTGTGTTACTGGCCAGATCTTCAGGTGGAAATAGAGGGGAAAAGGCCTAAAGGAAAACTAATGCAGCCACCACATCTAATGACTGCTAAGCTGTGATATATTACATTTTTGGTTTAATACCACCAGAAGGAATACATGAAGGACTTGTGTTGTGTGTGTGTGTTTGGTAATTCTCTATCAGAAAGGTGCAGCAGGATGGTTTGACACCATACCTCTGTAGGTGAAGCGTGACAGGGGTGTGTGAAATTCAGAAATGTCTTCCTTAATTTTCATGGTCGTGTCAGGTGAAACCATTGAAATCTAAATATGTTGGTTGTGTATTTTTCTTTTTTGCTGCACTCTAAGGCGAGGTTGACATCTCTGCGGGAATGGAAATGTGTGTACACAAAAGCAGCATGCGGGTTCCATGTGGCTGCTTTTAAAAAAAGGTGCCGGGACCGTTTCCCTGCAGGAAACACAGGTACAGCAGCCTCTTCAAATGAATGAACTGCTGTACCTACACAAAGCGGCATGCAGAGCTGCTTCAATATGAACTTTATTGTGGATAATTATTTGGTTTTAGTATTTGCACAAAGGGGCCCCGGTGGTCTTCCATAGAAGAAAGGGCCCACTTCTCTACTACCCAGTTGTATCCCATTGTGCTTTTGGACCCATGTGCCGCAGCACAGACTGGATGTGAAATTCCGGAAACAATAAAATAAGGTTATGCCGTCTGAAAACCTAATGCAGGCCATAGATGGGTCGAAAACCGTCCGTTTAAAAAAAAAAAAAAAAATCGGCTGATTTTCGTCCCGCCTACGGTTGGCATTTAATTACTTCTGTCCCTTTCAGAGAGCTCCGCTATTATATTTGACATGAAAAAGTATTGTGGTTGCAACAGTGTATCCATTTGTATCCATTTTGGATACAGATGTTTGTATTCAGATACAAATATACATTGTTGCAACCGCAATACTTTTCATATAAAATATAATAGCGGACTGGAATTCTTCTTCTTTTTCTTCATCTTCATGCAGGTCACGGCTCATGTGCAGATTTTTTTTATCGGTAAAACGATCAGCCGAATTGCCCATCATTGCCGGGAAACTCGGCCGATCGGCAAAATCAGCCGATTTTTTTCCCCAACTTTACTGATAAAAAAATGTGCCAAAACCCCGAAAACTGGCCGACCAATTAACCCACTAATGGTGTGAAAATCGGCCGTTTTTTTTTTTTTTTCCAGCCGAAAAATCGGCCCGATTTTTGACCGGTCTATGGTCTGCATTAGTAACAAAGTATGTCTTGATTTACAGATGGTCAAGCTTTGGGTCAACATTGTCAAGCAGCATAACAGCAATGGATGACAAATCCGCTCTCCAACATTCCAGTGTTCCATCTGATTCCACATCAACACTAAACAATGAAGACTTTGTATTAGTCGATGGTTCCTCAAACATCAACGACAAGCCACAGCTCAAGGTATGACTGTCATATTCAAAAAGCCATGACGTATACTGTATGTGAACCCTCACCTTGTGAAACAATCTGTTCAATCTATTTACGTATATAAAAAAAAACATAAATGCCCAATTTTGTTCTTTTTTTACTTTTTTTTTCACCTAGAGCAGGGGTGTCAAAGTCAATTTCATGGCGGGCCACATCAGCAATATGGTTGCCCTCAAAGGGCCAGTTGTACCTGTAAGACTAGATGTTCCAAACACCCCACCCTCCCTTACATCACAATACACCCTGTTGTCGGGAAGAAGTTGGAGGAGGAGCTGGGAAGCAGAAGGTGCAGAGTCTGGAGGAGGACCAGAGGGCTGGAGTCTACTGAATGCCTAAACCAGGGGAGTTAGAGATGAGGGGGTGCTGCGGCTTCACAGAGAAGCGCAGGATCTGTAGGAGGAGTTTTGTCCTCTTCTCTGCTGCCAACTGCTGAGACCAGGGGTGGGGGGTTGCAGAGATGAGCCTCTCGTGGGTGCATGGAGAAGTGCAGGGCTTGGTGGAGGAGTTCTGTCGTCCTCCCTTCTGCCAACTGCTAAGACAAGGTGGAGACGAGGGGGGCACCACAGCTGCAGGGGAGGTCTGAGGGCCGCATGAAATGGCCTGGAGGGCCGCTTTCGGCCCTTGGGCCTTGTGTTTGACACCTGTGACCTATAGGGTGTGGGGTATTCAAAAATTATAATGATCATAATCATATTTTACATTATAAATAGCATCTAAACCCAAAACAAAAATGCTATATATTCCAGTTTACAATGTGATGACCACATGATTTTGGAAAAAACTGGTAACATTGCTGGAGATTTCAGCCAAAGTGGAACTAAACCCTCCTCTCCTTTTCAGACAAAGAAGCTGCCATCTTGGCCTCTGTTTGATCTGCAACTGCCATGGTGCTGCACATGTGATCAGATATGGCACCAGCCATTTGATGGTTTGACAGTTTGGATGAGAACAAAAGCAAATGTGGCATTCCGCAAATGTAACTGTTTTTCGAAAGCATTAACCACCTCCCCTCCGACCGTTATATATAAATGGCCAGACAGTGGCAGTGCAGGTTCCGGTGGCCGTTTATAAACGGCCTCCCCGCCCCCTGCTTGTGCACGCTCCCTGGGAGTGCGCAGCACCGCGATCCGGACACAGTGGAACACCGATCGTTGGACGGGACCACTGTGCGAGGTCCCGATCATGTGGTCACGGATTGGCCAATCAGTGATCACATGCAGAGTAGTAAGCAAGATGTCACTTCTGACATCATTGCTTACTACGTGTGAAATATGTGAATGATCACATAGATCACATGGTACAAGGCTATTCACAACAGCCTTGTACCATGTGACAAGCTGTGACCAATCACAGCTCACACAGTAGTTCTCAATGGCTGCAAGAAATTATTGCTTTTACAGCCTTTATGGGTGTAAAAGCAATCAGTGTAAAAAAAAAAAAAAACTCACCCCCCACAAGTAGTACAGTGTCATCATGGTGACACTGTATTGCTAGGGTGACAGTATGTAAAAAAAAAAAACATAAATAATATAAAAAAAAAAAAATGTTTAAAAATTATAATTTTTGGTTATAAACTAATTTGGTTTTTTTTTTTTTTTTTACTAAAGATAACGGAATAAAGTTAGGCCAAGAATTATGATGACATAGTATTTATTTGCAAAATTTTATAAGAAAATCACCCTTTTTCAAATTTTTTGGACTTTTTCATTTACATAGCAAAAAAAATAAAAATCCCAGTGGTGAAAAAATAACACCAAAATAAAGCTTTATCTGTCTCAAAAAAATGCTAAATTCATATGTGTACAGTGTTGTATGACTGCGCAATTGTCATTCAAAGTGTGATAGCACTGAAAGCTGAAACTTTGGCCTGGACAGGAAGGGAGTAAAAGTGTCCGGACTTGAAGTGGTTAAATTGATGGGTTTAGTTGCGCTATAAGTGTAACTGGAAGTTACAAAGACACTGGATTTCTGAAAAGCTCAACTAGTATTTTCTGTACTCACTGAAAATTATTTTAGACTGAAAAAATCCCAAAGGCAGTCAACTGGTAAGCTGCAGTATATTACATTTTTGTTCTTGGGTTTAGATATACTTTATTGGCTGCACATACCTCCGTATTGCTTTTTCTCTCTCTTTTCTGGAGAGTTATGTAATTATTTCTACTACATTGGCTGTACTGGACTCTCTTAGGAATGTACTGCTTGTCCCGTAGAGACTCCTCTTTATGCCCTAGGTGTACGACGGGACACGGGATCTTCTCCCCGTGTTTTGAACATGGCCAAAACTGGTTTAGTACTGGCAAGATACAGGATATTCTAAACCATGCATTTGCTCTCTTGATCCAAAGATGTGTGTTATTGGAGTACTTGAACTCCTGAAAGATGACCAATGAAGAACAAGTCACTATTTAGCCAGGAAAACCAAAGGATAACATTGGCAAGCTCTCCATCCCCCTGCACCTGGAAGTCCAAAGCTGGCCATAGATGGAGTGATTTTCGTGGTTGCAGGAAAGAAATCGCTTGATTTCCCCCATCAGTTAGTATTGATGGGGGAATACCTCCCGCGGAGCCATTGTGCTCTCCTGCTGGGAAGGGTGGGCAGGGGGAGCCGTCCCCACTGGGAGGACACAGTGACTAAAGCTAGCGGCTATAATAGCCACTAACAATAATCACATGTTAAATCCAACAGACTGGTTGTACCCAAGTTGACCAGTCAATCATTTTGGGTATATTCAGCCCTGGTTCACACTGATGCGGTGTGGAATTTTCAGCATTTTCAGTGCGAATTCCGCAGCGCATCAGAATCGCGCCCCGTTCATGCAAATCGCTGCGGGTGTGTATGTTAACAACACCCCGACATCGGTCTGCAAAATGCGGTGCGATGTCCCGGATCGCATAGGTGTGACTACTCATGCGATTCGATTCTAGTGCGGACTCAAAAAAGGGTCCTGCACATTTTTGGTGCTGGTGTGGTGCGAATAGAGCCATACAAAATGTATAGCTCCAATCGCACCCCACACAAATTGCATGTGACTTGCACAGGAATGCGGTGCGGTTCCTATGTGGATCACGTGATATACCGCACCGCACATAGGTGAACCCAGGCTCAGCCTGCCCATACATGGTTAGAATCTTGGCCAGTCCCTGCTGAACCAGCTGAGATGTGAACTGCCTATGGCCGGCTTTACTTATCATATAGGCTGCTGTGAGTTGCTGCACTTCATGTGTAGCTTACTGCCTTGATGGATAAAGGTCTGTGTGTTTTGTATAGTATGGACTTTGGTAATCATGCTGTTTGTTGTCAGATAATGTCAAATGGAGATGAACAGCTGGAAAAAGCAATGGAAGAGATTCTCCGAGATTCGGAAAAGAAGCAGAATATCAGCTCATCCACTGGTGACAGCTATGCTGAGATGAGTGCAGCATCCTCCACTTTCAGTGCCAGAAATCCTCCACTTACATTAGTCTTGGATCCCAACAATACAGGTCAGTCTTAATGTTTTTATTTCTGTCTGTGTCCCCGTTAGGGAGATACACCCTCTCGATTTGTCCCGTTTACCATTATCATTGAAAGTGAAAGTAAAAGAAAACCCCAAATTTTGGGTTGTCCCCAGAAAGGTAATATGGGGTAAATCTTCCAATGAGGATACTAGTTCTCATGACTTGGGGGTCCCCAAGAAATTCCCTTAATTTGCAGGGATATCCTCTCACTTCCTGTTTGGCAATGGGACAGGAAGTGAAGGGAAATCTCTGAAATGGGACACAGATGGCGAAAAAAAAAATCTGACGGGTTATAATCCCCTCTTGGTCTATCTAAAATGAAAAAAAAAAAGCTTTGCCTAAAGTTCTACTTTAGGGGAGGGGGGCAGGTAGATCATGCTTTGTTTGACTAGTACTCTAATAATGATTTTTTATAACAGAAACTTTTGGGAAGTATTGACTTATTTGCCCATGTGTTTCCATTTCTGTATTTTACTGACTTCTTTTTTGATTGTATAGTTTTTAAATGCAAAAATATTAATTTAAAATTGTTGACACTAATAGAGCCTCGGATTATGGGAAGCAGGGTGACATCACTGAAATTGCTGGTACCCTAGATTTTTTGTCTGGCCTAGTTATACTTTTTTATTTTTCACTCAATGGGGAATTATCCGTGTAACCTGCCTAATCTTGACATACTGTAACTGATTTTTTTTGTATTTCAATGATTTTTATTAATTTATAAACATTTAAAAAAAAAACAGGAGCAACAAGACACGCCCATGCAGAGGCCATCAATTGCACATAAAATAACTGATTTTTTAAATCATTTCAGAGGTTCCAGCGCAGAATGGCAGCACGTCAACAAATCCCCCAGAAGAGGAAAGTGTCTCGTTTCACAAGCTGTCCTATTTAGGCCACATGAAGGTTTCAGCTCCCCGCAGTGAGACAGAGGCCCTTCGAGCTATGGCCTCAATGAGAGCAAATTGTTCGTCTGCTGTCATTGTCACTCTCTATGTACCCAATGTTCCTGAAGGTTCTGTCAGGTGAGCACAGCACATCATTCCCTAGTGACAACTTCCCCCCCATCCAATGCGGCTGCTTAACAGAAGCAGAAACTGATAACAAGAGCAGATCTGAATTGGTGACTTTTATTGACCAGTTAGATTCCTTGTTGATTCTTGAAGATAAAACTTAACTGATAGCAGTTTGTATTTTCTTCTCTATGCTGCTATTTTATTTATGCAGTCAGTGTTTTTTTTTATACCTATCACATAACCTAATCTCCAGCCCTTACTCACACATGTCCATTTTAATGCAGCAAAATGTAAACATTTTGCTGTATAAAAATGCATTTCAATTACAAATCCTATTTTTTTCCTATATCTGATTTATAGCTATGTTCTTCAATTTTTTTTTTGTGAAAGGCAAAGGGAAACTATATGAGCCAATTTACACCTATATGTGTGTATTATCAAGCATGCTGCATGCTCACGGAACAGTAAGAAACCAGACTTAGAAAACTCGTTTTTTCTTTGCGCATATGCGTACATTTGACGAGCGTTTTTAAGCGCATTTACTTGCAGTTGATTTGCGTTTGCATGTGGTTAAGGCTCGTTTTTCTATTAACATTTGTGAGGTCACTTCTTTTCTTTCCTTGGACTTCTATCTGCACTGCAATGTGTTACAGTGCATTTACTTGCTGTTTTGCGCATTTGTGTGTGGGGAAAAATGCAGCATACTCTCCCTTTTTTTTTTTTTTTTTTGAGAGCACTGTACTGCTATGGTGTGAACTATGCCCATAGGACAGCTTGGATTTTGAACTGTGTAAGCAGTTGGAGTGCAGTCAAAAATGCATCCAATGGCACCTGGAATGAAAGGGTCCTTAAACCACGTATACACATTGAGAATATTGGACGAATGATCGTCCGTTTTTTTTTTTTTTTTTTGCATGCTAGTCTCATATTGAAAGTGAAGTGGTTACCAATGTTCCGAAAATTTTCGTACAACAGCATGAAAATTCGGAAGTGATGTAATGTATTTGTATTGTTATTTTGGACAAAAACTGTACTGGTTAAATGAAAATCATACAATCTCGTGTTGTATTGTACAACAACATTTTTCATGCTTGTTCCTTCGAGTAATTTCGGATGCTTGCTGTGTACTGTCAGATTATTGTACACTTGCTTTGAAAGCACCAGTTTTCTTACGATTTCTGATCATGTGTACGGGGATTTAGGGTTTTCAGCTTGTTTCTTAATAGAACAAATTTAGGAAATCTGATCACATGTTGTTAGGCCTGGCTATCAGTCTAGTAGTGAGTAGTTTAAATCTGATCACATGTAATTAGGTTTGGGCTTTTTTTTTTTATCATTTTGCATTCAGCTCGAAAGCTGAATGAAAAAAAATCTACGCTTGTACTCCCAGCTGGCAATGCATGGTTACCTTTTTTTCGTTCAGCCAGTGGGCCTGAATAAAAAAGAAAAGTGAACCTGTTTCCCCATCCACACAAACTAGTTGAATGGAGGAATTTTCCCCCTTCCTTGCTGGGACATTGTATTCTGACAGCAGCACCCACCGACCCTTTACAGACTGTCTGTTTACACGGTCACAACAACAAAGATTGGTCGCACCAACCTAGAGCATTACCAAAACACAATTTTATTAGATGTACAGTATATGACAAATTATATACTCACAAACGCATGTCATGCCCAAGCATATCAAGAAATGCAAATGAGACTGCCTCCAGGTCCACAGTGCTTGACTGAGGGCATGGGAAGACCTCATAAGCGTCCAAAACAGCTTATGTGTTTCGAGGGTCAAGTCCTCTTCTTCAGAGCCTCAGAGGGCTCTGAGGAAGAGTGTTTGACCCTCGAAAATGCGAAAGCCATTTTGGACGCTATGAGGTCTTCCTATGCCATCAGTTGAGCACTGTGGACCTGGAGGCAGTCTCATTTGCATTTCTTGATACGCTTGTGCATGCCATACATTTGTGAGTATATAATTTGCAATATACTGTACATCTAATAAAACAGTGTTATGGTAGGGCACTAGGCCGTTGTGCCCTCTCTTTGTTGTTGTTTTCTAGCATATGAAAGGATACCCACAGTCCTGAGGGGGCAGCAAGACATTTTGCGCTTTACCTGTAAGTCAATCAAGTTCACCAAGTCCTTAAGCACCACACTCAAGTGCAGGAGGTTGTTCTTTGATATTTTTACAAGCTCACACCTAGGAGTTCAGCCACACCTGGCCATTATTTTGTGTGGCGGTCCTTAGAGCATACATTTTTGGTTATATAGACAAAAAGTGATAGAGGTGTCATAGGGAACCCAATACTTGATAACGCTTGGCACAACGTTTAATAGCAGTTTTTTTTTTTTCAGAATAATGGACCAATCCACAAATTCAGAAGTTGCCTCTTTCCCAATCTACAAAGTTTTGTTCTGTGTGCGAGGAAGAGATGGGACGTCAGAGTGTGATTGCTTTGCATTTACATCAAGAGAACTGGACACCGATGACTTTCACATCCATGTGTTCAGCTGTGAGATCAAAGAGGCGGTGAGTGTTTCAATTTCCTCATGTTTACAGATCCTATTGACAAGGTCATTTAAAATGGAATGCATGTTTAACATCTAATTTGTTTAAGTCATTTTAATGGTATTCATTTTTATTTCTGCAGATATGAAGTTTAAATTCTATACTTAGCGACCTTTGTTACGAAATGGTGAGCCTGCTTAAAAAGCAGTCACTTGTGTAGCCTCAAACACTGCTTAGCCTTAGACTAGTGGTTCTCAACCTTTCTAATGCCGCGACCCCTTAATACAGTTCCTCATGTTGTGGTGACCCCCAACCATAAAATTATTTTCGTTGCTACTTCATAACTGTAATTTTGCAGTGGGAGGACTAGCGCCCCATCACTGATGTCAGTGGGATGAATAGTGTCCCATCGTTGGTGTCAGTGGGATGAATAGTGCCCCATCGTTGGTGTCAGTGGGAGGAATAGTGTCCCATCGTTGGTGTCAGTGGGATGAATAGTGCCCCATCGTTGGTGTCAGTGGGAGGAATAGTGTCCCATCGTTGGTATCAGTGGGAGGAATAGTGCCCCATCATTGGTATCAGTGGGAGGAATAGTGCCCCATCATTGGCATTAGTGGGAGGAATAGTGCCCCATCATTGGTATCAGTGGGAGGAATAGTGCCCCATCATTGGCATTAGTGGGAGGAATAGTGCCCCATCATTGGTGTCAGTGGGAGGAATAGTGCCCCATCATTGGTATCAGTGGGAGGAATAGTGCCCCATCATTGGCATTAGTGGGAGGAATAGTGCCCCATCATTGGCGTCAGTGGGAGGAATAGTGCCCCATCATTGGTATCAGTGGGAGGAATAGTGCCCCATCATTGGTGTCAGTGGGAGGAATAGTGCCCCATCATTGGTATCAGTGGGAGGAATAGTGCCCCATCATTGGTATCAGTGGGAGGAATAGTGCCCCATCATTGGCGTCAGTGGGAGGAATAGTGCCCCATCATTGGTATCAGTGGGAGGAATAGTGCCCCATCATTGGCGTCAGTGGGAGGAATCGTGCCCCATCATTGGTGTCAGTGGGAGGAACAGTGCCCCATCATTGGTGTCAGTGGGAGGAACAGTGCCCCATCATTGGTGTCAGTGGGAGGAACAGTGCCCCATCATTGGTGTCAGTGGGAGGAATAGTGCCCCATCATTGGTGTCAGTGGGGGGAATAGTGCCCCATCATTGGTGTCAGTGGGAGGAATAGTGCCCCATCATTGGTGTCAGTGGGAGGAATAGTGCCCCATCATTGGTGTCAGTGGGAGGAATAGTGCCCCATCATTGGTGTCAGTGGGAGGAATAGTGCCCCATCATTGGTGTCCGTGTGGTGGAGGGGGGAATAGTGCCCCATCGTGGGTGTCAGTGGGAGGAATAGTGCCCCATCGTGGGTGTCAGTGGGAGGAATAGTGCCCCATCGTGGGTGTCATTGGGAGGAATAGTGCCTCATCATTGGGGTCAGGGGGGGGGGGAATAGTGACCCATCATTGGTGTCAGTGGGGGGGGGGGGGAATAGTGACCCATCATTGGTGTCAGTGGGGGGGGGGGGGGAATAGTGTCTCATCATTGGTGTTGGTGGGGGGAGGAATAGTGCCCCATCGTTGGTGTCAGTGGGGGGAGGAATAGTGCCCCATCGTTGGTGTCAGTGGGGGGAGGAATAGTGCCCCATCGTTGGCGTCAGTGGGGGGAGGAATAGTGCCCCATCGTTGGTATTAGTGACACAAATGATGGGGCACTATCCCTTCCACTGACACCAATGATACTTACCTTGCTGACTCCTGCTCCAGCCTGGGCTCGCTCTCTCCCTCTCCCATCTACAGCCTGCATACCTGGCTGCAGCAGCAAAATTTGCACTTACCTGTCAGCTGTCTTCCTTCTCTGGCCTCTCTCTTCACTCGCTCCTGCAGCTCCCTCGATCTTCTTTGATCTCCGCGCGCTGCCGCTCGGCTCCTCCTCTCCAAGCTCCACCTCTTCGCCGGTGATTGGCCGCCTGTGTGCCTCTCCTGAGCTACAGTTCCGGTGGCCAATCAGCGGCGAGGAGGCGGAGCTGTTGAGTGATCCCGGAGGTGTGGCCAGGTTACAGGGGCAGCATATCATCCCGCCCACAGATCGCCTGAGACAGGAGCGGTGTCTCGGTTCCTAAGACCATCGGAAATATGTGTTTTCCGATGGTCTTAGGCGACCCCTGTGAAATGGTCGTTCGACCCCCAAAGGGGTCGCGACCCCCAGGTTGAGAACCGCTGCCTTAGACCAACAATGGCTCTGAACTGGCTCAATTCAGTAAGGCCAGACTAGCTTATAAAATATTATTATTATTATACAGTATTTATATAGCGCCAACGGTTTGCTCAGCGCTGTACATTATAATGGGAGACAGTACAGTAACAATACAATACACAAGGGGTTCGAGGGCCCTGCTCCTTGGAGCTTACAATCTAAATAAATACTAGCAGTAGCTTAAAAAAAGACCCTGACACCAACCTAAAGTGATTCTAAAGGTTAATTTTTTTTTTTGTATGTGTGTACAATAACAAACATAGCTATACTTACCTGCTGTGTGTAGTGGTACAGAGCAGCCTGAATCCTTTTCTTCTTCGGTCCCCCACAGGCTCTCCTGTCTTCTCCTTTCTGTCGGGTGCCCCCACAGCAAGCAGCTTGCTATGGGGGCATCCGCTGCTCACTGTGCCCGCTCCCTTTCTCTTCTCATTGGCTGTTATTGACAGCAGCATGAGCCAATGGCTCCTGCTTGCTGTCTCAGCCAATGAGAAGGCAGAGACCTGGGACAGCCGAGGCTGTCATTCACATTGCTGGATCATGATGAGGCTCAGGTAAGTATTGAGGGGCTAGGGGCACTGCTGTACACAGAAGGTTTTTTTACCTTCATGCATAGAATGCATGAAGGTAAAAAACCTTCGGCCTTTACAATCACTTCAAAAAATTGCAAATAATGGCATAAATCAAGTATTTTAAATGTTTGCTTACATTGTTTTTTTTCCATTGATGATTTTCTGTTCCCCTTCAATATGCCTTTGCAATTGTAAGACAATTTGACTAGTCAATTCTCTAGCACTGTCCCCTCTATCTTTGCATGTCATAGTCCTCTCCACTTCTGGGAGTGTCTGATTACAGTTTGTGTTGGCCCAGCTCCTCTACTCCTCCCTTCATCTCTTTACATCATTTATGTAGCTTCCAGGGCAGGAGCCTAGGGGAATACTTTGTGACCGCTCCGAGTCTGCTGTAGCGGCTGACATCTTTTTTCCAAGATGACGAAACCCAGTGGCAGTCTCAGAGCTTTTGGTTGCCCACACGAAGGAGGCCTTTTCATGTAAATAATATGCATAAATTGTTTTACACATGCACATATAATCTCATGGGATTTTTTTTTCAAATTAAAATTAATGAGGTGTCAGGGTCTGTTTAATCAAAACATATCGGCTTAGCTGTGCTGTCTGGGTAGAAAGCAGAGCATATGTTTATAATGAACAACTAAAGGGTATCAGTGTACATTTATTGTATGTTTTTAAGTTGTAAGCATGTATATATATATAAATTGACCTTACGTGAGAACATCAACACTTATATTGTACCTTACACTGATAACATCAACTTTATTTTCTATAAATTGCAGTATCCCACTGCTGTATCCCTTTAGAAATGACTTTTCAATGGTATGATTACTTGAATCTATTAACAGATAAAGTTGGCTTGGTTTTAACATGCTTCTGTACGATGTCTTGTGTAGAAGGGATATGAATCTATGTGTGCCTTTAAAGCTAGGTGTATCATCTCAGCTCCTACATCTAGCTGTCATTGACATGGGGTTTGTAGTTAGCTGGTTGCACTGGCCATCCTTTATGAATGTGGTGGGCCCTGATGAGTGGTACCTGAATCCTTTACCCCTTGGGTTCAAACAATCTGACATGAATAAGGAGTCTGTAGGGTGCGGTCACTAGTTAATTTATGTAGAAAAATGTGATGTGATATGTTGATAATACAAGGCTACTATTATAATAGGGTTGCACCAAGATATAGGTGGGGGGGGGGGTGGGGGTGCATTGTCTTGTATTCAAATCACGTGCTGGCAGAGAACATGCTTATAACGAGGTAAGAACAGAGAGATGACCTTATTAATCTGTTGCTGTTCCTTCACTGTCCAATAATTGCCTGGGGTCAGGGAAGGGACCTAACTGTATTGCATGGACCATAGCAGAGAAACGTCAGGTCACTAACCTGGCCTTTGCAATGGATCTGCATGCCTTTCAGGGTTACAAACGTGAGTTACATTTCCTGCCCTCTCCTCGGTTTCTTACCCCAAACATCCTTGCATCCCCTCAGTGACTTGTCAATTTCCATTGGGCTCACTCTGGGTTTCTGGACGAAGAGGTCACAGCCCAAGACGCTTCTGCAGGAGGTTCTCATACGTGTGTGCATCTTTTTGGCCTACCAGCATTTTGCTGTGGGGATTTGCAATCCCAGCTCGTGCCCCTTCCATTTGGACTGTATTCTGCACCTCAAATTTTCTCCTAGGTACTGGCTGCATTATTGGACCTGTTGTGTATTCCCATTGTTGTACACTTGGATGACGACCTATTGAGGCAACAAATGGCTAGAGCTCTGGAGGGCAATGTGTATTTGTTCAGACATTGCAGAAGTTGAGATAGATGCTAAACCCTCAGAAACCACCTCTAGTTCCAACTAATTGTTTGGAGTATCTGGGGCTGTTCCTTGCCAGAGTGTTTCCTTCCCCAGGAAAATCATCAGACTGTTAAATCTCAAGTTTGTGCTCATTCCCAGTGTAAACCGTTTGCAGGCAGAATTCTTCAGCTGGCAGTTCCTGAACCCAGAAGAGTGGTCTCTGCACCCGAAGGTGTTGCAGGATCTATGTCACATGAAAGGGCTGCCAAAATTGAGCCTGCTGGTTTGCAGGTTCAACAGCAAACTTGTGATGGTTACAGGGATCTGCTGGTAGGAGCAGCATATGTATTAATGCCTTTGTGAGTTTAGTATATCCAGTGTTTTGCCTTTCGTCCCCTGAAACTTATTCCTCACTTGCTCCACATGATTTAAGATGGAGGACATCCTGGTGATCCTCATTGCTTTGGATTAGCCCAGGCCGGATGTGTTGCGTTGACCTAGTAAGACTTCTTGCAGACTCGCTGTGGGCTCTGCCAAGCTGTGTGGATCTGTTGGCCCTCTGGCTTGAACAGGTTAATCCTGGGCTGGCCTACATTTTGTTGTTCGTTTGCCAGTGTCCAATCCTCCTGTAGGCAGCACTTTACCGCAAAGGTTGAAGACTTCTAATGTCCCTCAATGGAACAAAAAGTATTTTTAAGTTGAGTACAAAACCTTATTTTTTATTTTTTTTTCTAAACTACAACTTTACACTCTATTATCAGATCATACAAAAAGTCATATGATTATCCCAAGCCAAAAATAAGCTCAACAACTGAGATTTGGTTAAAAAAAAACTATATGTACACGCACGCGCGCGCGTGTGTGTATATGTATATATATATATATATATATATATATATACACAGTGGGGATCGAAAGTTTGGGCACCCCAGCTAAAAATTTGTATTAATGTGCATAAAGAAGCCAAGGAAAGATGGAAAAATCTCCAAAAGGCATCAAATTACAGATTAGACATTCTTCTAATATGTCAACAAAAGTTAGATTTTATTTCCATCATTTACACTTTCAAAATAACAGAAAACAAAAAAATGGCGTCTGCAAAAGTTTGGGCACCCTGCAGAATTTATAGCATGCACTGCCCCCTTTGCCAAGCTGAGACCTGCCAGTGTCATGGATTGTTCTCAATCATCGTCTAGGAAGACCAGGTGATGTCAATCTCAAAGGTTTTAAATGCTCAGACTCATCTGACCTTGCCCCAACAATCAGCACCATGGGTTCTTCTAAACAGTTGTCTAGAAAACTGAAACTGAAAATATGTGACGCTCACAAAGCTGGAGAAGGCTATAAGAAGATAGCAAAGCGTTTTCAGATGTCAATATCCTCTGTAAATCAGAAATGGCAGTCATCAGGAACAGTGGAAGTTAAAGCAAGATCTGGAAGACCAAGAAAAATATCAGACAGAACAGCTCGCAGGATTGTGAGAAAAACAATTCAAAACCCACATTTGACTGCACAATCCCTCCAGAAAGATCTGGCAGACACTGGAGTTGTGGTACATTATTCCACTATAAAGAGATACTTGTACAAATATGGTCTTCATGGAAGAGTCATCAGAAGAAAACCTCTTCTACGTCCTCACCACAAAAATCATCGTTTGAACTTTGCAAATGAACATATAGACAAGCCTGATGCATTTTGGAAACAAGTTCTGTGGACCGATGAGGTTAAAATTGAACTTTTTGGCCGGAATGAGCAAAGGTACGTTTGGAGAAGAAGGGGCACAGAATTTAATGAAAAGAACCTCTGTCCAACTGTTAAGCATGAGGTTGGATCAATCATGCTTTGGGGTTGTGTTGCAGCCAGTGGCACAGGGAACATCTCATGAGTAGAAGAAAAAATGGATTCAATAAAATTTCAGCAAATTTTGGATGGTAACTTGATGCCATCTGTGAAAAAGCTGAAGTTAAAGAGAGGATGGCTTCTACATATGGATAATGATCCTAAACACACCTCAAAATCCACGGGGGATTACATCAAGAGTCGTAAACTGAAGGTTTTGCCATGGCCTTCACAATCTCCTGACCTCAACATAATTGAAAATCTATGGATAGACCTTAAAAAAACAGTGCGTGACAGACAGCTCAGAAATCTCAAAGAACTGGAAGACTTTTGTAAGGAAGAATGGGCAAAGATACCTCAAACAAGAATTGAAAGACTCTTGGCTGGCTACAAAAAGCGTTTACAAGCTGTGATACTTGCCAAAGGGGGCAGTACAAGATATTAACTCTGCAGGGTGCCCAAACTTTTGCAGATGCCATTTTTTTGTTTTCTGTTATTTTGAAAGTGTAAATGATGGAAATAAAATCTAACTTTTGTTGACATATTATAAGAATGTCTAATCTGTAATTTGATGCCTTTTGGAGATTTTTCCATCTTTCCTTGGCTTCTTTATGCACATTAATACAAATTTTTAGCTGGGGTGCCCAAACTTTCGATCCCCACTGTATATATACATACACACACACACACACACACACACACACACACACAATATATGTGTCTGTCTGTCTATCTATCTATCTATCTATCTATCTCAAATCCTACCAATATCCACACTCTCCCATATGAACAGTAACTTTATGGTGGACATCCTAGTGATCAGATTTAACGAATTAAGAGATTTTCTAAACAAGATTAGTTAAGAAAATGAATGCAAGCCTTGTGGGAAGACATGAATGAGGAAGTCACATAAGAGGAAATCCTCTTGACTCTAAATAGATTAAAACTTGGTTAACCACCTAAGCCAAGTGGCCTATCTGCTGTTTATATTAAGAATTGTTAATGTATTTTAGAAACCTGTAACAAGTCCATTTGCAGTTGTATTTAAAAAAAATTCTGAGCACTACAATTTTCTTTCAGTGTTTATTTTTGTGAGCTAAACCATTGTTTGTTGGACTAAAGTTGTCAGTGATGGCGGGGTCTGGCGTTTAGCAGCAGCACACAGCATCAGCTGCTGTTTTTTTTGTCATTTGTGTCCCTTTGGGGGAGATTTCCCTTCACTTCCTGTCCCAAAGCCAAAACAGGGAGTGGAAGGAAATCCCTCCAAAGTGACGGAATCCTTGGTTGTCACCAGAACTAGTGCCCCCATTGGAAGATGGCCCCACTGTTACTGTTCTGGGGACAAGCCAAAATTAAGATTTTCTCTCTATGATAACAGTAAGCAAGAAAAACTGGGAGGAGGAATCTCCCTAATGGAAGCATAGACAGCAATGAAATATCTGACAGATGTTTTTGTTCCCTCTCCACTCTATCCAAAAACTAAAAAAAAAGTCTTTAGTTATACTTTGACATTTGCTCAACAAAGGGCATCATGCAGAGAGGAACACTTATCTACATAGTGAAAACTGTAAGGGGCAATCATTGTGGGAACATACATGAAAAAATTAAAGTAAATTAATTTTTTATTTTTTTCAAATTTTTCTTTTATAGTTTGTTAGCCAAAGAAAGCCAAATCCGTTCCCAGCAAAACAGTAATTTTTGTGTCAATTTTTTTCAAAAAAGGTTAAGTTATCATTAGCTGACTTTGCACACTGAAAAAAAGGTACATTTTGCACTGGTCACAAAGAAATGACACTATTCATAAGGGATTTAGAATATATGACAGAATAAAAAGCAAAATACCAGAATATCTAAAACAATTCTGTAACATCATTGCAGGATTTTAGATTTAAGTCCGTATTAATATTTTAATTATATTCAGCTGGTACAGCTTACAGCAGTGAGGGCTTGTTCATGACAGTAGCACTGGGCTGCGTTGCACACTGCAGTCCAGTCACAAGAACAAGGCAATTTGCCCTATGTCTTATCATTAACCCCTTCACATTGGTGCCTCCTGGCCCTTTAAGGGGTTTCTGACACTAGGGGGCGGGGTTTAGGGTCATGTGGGCACCGTGATTGGCTGTGTCGGCACTCATGATTGGAAAGGTCCTGATCGCAAGGAGAGATCGGGACCTTTCCATTGGATGCCGACACATGTTCTGGGAGTGCAAAGGGTGCACGCTCTCGGCACATGTTTGTTTACGAATGGTATGCAAATATGCAGCCACTCAGTGTCAAGGCCCAGCCTGCAAGCGGCCAGATATTTGTGCACTGTGGGCTTGAAGAGGTTAAAGTGAATCCCTTACATATACCCAGTGATGTGACTGGCCTCCGGTTATACTCCGAGATGAAACAAATCATCCTACATAAGCTGTACCTGTTTATCTGCAGTATTCTCCTCTCAAATTTATACATCTTGTTTGAGCTTTTAGGCAACAGGAGGAGGATAGCTGAAATTACACACTGCAGAGCTCAGTGAAGAGAGCTCTGAGAGGTGACTGGAGGGAAGGGACACACCTCCCTTTATACAGCTCACAGGAACAGAGCTGAGGCTGTCAATCACAGGTTGTGTACTGGAAGTCCCTCCCTTTCACCATTTCTCGCTTGGTGTCAGGAAAACTTGTCAGAAGTGATTCATGCTGATGGCAGATAAATGAAACAGCAGACAGAAATGGCACTTAGTGCTCTTAACTTAGATAAGTACACACTATAGAGGGATATGCTTTGTTCAGATTTCATGCCTGAGATTTACAACCACTTTAGGTTCACACCAACGCAGCAAAAAAAAAAAAAAAAAAGAACCGGTTTCATTTTTGGCGCAGTGTGTTCTGATATGCTGTAACACATTGCAACATGCTGCAGTGCATAGTAATCGCATACTGTGGCGGAACTGTTCCACCTGGGCTTCCTCATGCGGAGCGATGCATCTCAGCCAATGGTCCCCTTTTCCAGCAAGTCTTCCAGCACTCTGTCAAGGCAGGTATTAGAGCTCAAAACCAATCCTTCCCTGCTATCCCAAACCACGAGTCGAAACTTCGTGTAGGGTGAAATGAATGACTCTTTATTAAACTCAGCTCAGTATATACAGCTTCACCCCCACCAGACAGCCTGGCACCAGGTTTTCCCCACCCACAATTAAACCCTACTACCAACAATACAGTATGAACTCTATAGAAGTGAAAGACTACAAGTTCAAATTACCCTAAACTAACAGTGTAGAATGTCTTTGAAACGTATACAGCTTTACAAAGGGGAGAAAACTGAAACCGGGTAAAATGTTATCACAAAGGGACGGTTCGTCACACATACAATTAACCCCCCTGGAGGTATTCCCGAGTGTAGCTCGGGGTTAACTTTCAGTTCCAAAAGTGGTAAACCTGAGCAACACTCGGGATTACCCTGCGGCATTGCTCTGGGATTCCCTCTTGCACTTAGCTTGTCCTTCGCTCCCGCGATGTCCCCCCTGCAGCGTCCCTGGCCTTCTCCAAGCCGATGCCGACATCCGTCTTCCGGGTTCCGTTCCCTGCGAGCGTCGGGATGTACAGGGGACAGAACTGGCGGGAAATTAAACATTTTTAAAAGTGACATTCACTCAATACACTAAAATTACATAGTATAACATTACTGTATCAAAGCATTTCACATACATGTTGTCCCTACTGCTTCGTCCTGTGTCCTGCCTGCATTTTTACTGTTCTTTCTGCCTGGAAACTGAGAAAAGTCCATGGTGTCCAAAAAGCATCCCTTTAGGTCAAAAGCGGTTTTAGACCAGCTAGAGAACAGCGATAGTAAATCAGAACCACTTGCAGAATTGAGAGATAATGATTTGTGGGGAAATTCGTCATCAGACATTGAAAATGATTTTGCGACTTTGCTCAGCGATGTGAGAACTTGGCGCTCTATTTCAAATTTCAATGTTTTTGGTTTGATTACATTATTTAATTAAATTTATTATTATTATATCATTATTTTTTATGATTGTTTATTAAATTATAATTTATGATTTCATGTTTCAAATTTTATCCTACCTAGGATGTTTACTAGACTCTTATTCGGACAGATTTCAGTGAGTTATTCCTAAAAATTACAGGCCTACAATAAAAAAACATATTTTCATGCAAAAAAAATGTACCGCTTGGAGCACAGAAATACTGACATAATCAGACTGCTAGGTAGGTTAAGAAAAGGTTTAAAAAAATGCATGTTCAAAAAATTTCAGCACAAAAAAACTTCAAAATGCATAGCTGCTCATTAATTGGGCACAGACACATTCATTTATGGTGGCAAGAGCCCGTTAGTTGAACTTTAGCTATGCAAGGCAAAGCCACTGGTTCATTGTAAAGAGAATGTTGCATCAAATAAGGGCAGCACAGTGGCTAAATGGTTAGCACTTCCGCCTGGCAGTACTAGGGTCATTGGTTCGAATCCCAACCAGGGCACCACCTGCCTGGAGTTTGCATGTTCTCCCTGTGCCTGCGTGGGTTTTCTCCGGGTACTTCGGTTTTCTCCCACACTCCAAAGACATGCTGGTAGGTGAATTGAATCCTGTCTAAATTGGCCCTAGTATGTGTATCTATGAATGTGAGTTAGGGACCTTAGATTGTACACCCCTTGAAGGTTAGGGACTGATGTGAATGTACAATATATATGTAAAAAAGCGCTGCGTATATTGACGGCGCTATATAAGTACCTGAAATAAATTAAAAAAAATAAAAAAATACACTGCAGCTATAAAGTACACTTAGAGAATCCTGTAGATGCTGCCGTGGAAAGGCTGAATAGTGGGCAGTGCATACAGACAGAGCTTAGGTACTTATAGAAGCTTACTGTCCTTCTCCTTGCCTGGTGTGCCTCCCTTGTGGCCAGAAATTAGGCTGCTTGTTCCTCAATTGGAATGTGAGGTTTACTGGCAAGCTCTGACACTACACAGAGGTCAGGATGGGCAAAGATTCTCCTGGAGAGTTTGAAAGGCAGCTGAAGGCATTCACTGGCACCTCTAAATGCTTGCACTTTAAGGCCTCATGCACATGGGACGTTTTGCAAACTCTCCTAGAAGTCTTTCCTCCTGGCAGCAGCATTTGGCAGAAAAAAAGCCTTCCGCTTGTAAAAGTGTCTCAAGCTTTTAGGCGTGTTTACAGGCGTTAAGAGCTTGCAGGGTGTCCTCCCTGCAGCCCTCAATAAATCGTCCCTCCGCACACCTTACTTTGTGGTAAATACCCTCTCATAAACCCTTTTAGAAAAGTGATACTTTCATCCTTAAAAGTAAATAAATAAAACAACCTTTCCTATTTAACACATATAATCATTCCTATTCCAACCCCAACATAAATGAATAAATCATCAACTCATTCAGATAAATTCTAAATAATGAATAAGATGAAAATAAAAAATAGAAAATAAAACATATAAAATATATAAAATGTCCCAAACAATGTCCAAAATATAAGTCCAATCCAAAATCCAAAAGGAACTCTATTTAAATCCTGAGATGAAATTCTAATCCTCTTATCACTCTTCGTGAATCTCAAAGAAATAAAACTATAATAGTGTATTACCTTCTAAAAATAAATCCTAAAACATAAAAATACAATATCTGTGCAAATATAAGTGCACCAAAATATAAATATGGCTGTGAGCAAACAAGTATATCATGCAAACGGCATATCGTGTACACTATAAGCACAAGTGAAAAACACACAGCACACAAAAAAAAAATATATAAATTCCTAAATCAAAATATATATTATACACCCAGTCAGTAATCGTGAACACTCCAATTCACACGGTGAGAGACCGTGATCACCTCAAACTAGTGTAAATTGAATAATTACACTCAGGGAGTAATAACAAGCCTTGCAGGATATACTTGGTCAGTTAGTACCACTTCCCAGCTTTCCAACACTCCTGTGGTTAATCCTTCATAATCCTCATAAATGTAAAATAGGAGACTCAAAATGCATATTTATCAAAGTATAAAGACATTTAATAAACTCTTACATTAAGGTTTGTAGCAAACGACCATAGCAGTCAGTAGAAATCCACTCCTACACACAGAGAAGTTTTTCTGTTCTCCTGGTGCAGGAAAAAACATATGCCCACTTTCAAATGGCCACGATGGCACTTCTGGTTTCCGCGTGAGTGCGTCAGACGTCACGTGTCCTGACGTGTTTCGTCACTTCCTGGACTTTTTCACAAGGGCCTTATGTAGGCGTGGATTCACATGCAGTTTCAGCCCAATAATTTTCAATGGGCTGAAATTGTACCACACCAACATGCACTACTTTTGGAAATGCACTGCAACTGGATCATATGGTACTTTTCAACCATGTGATCTGGTGCGGGCAAACTCACTGCATTTGCGGCTTGCATTTGGGGTGTCATTAGCATTGCACTGACACCCGCTACAGATCGAAGAAAGCAATGCGGGAAACCAGCACAAAACACGGATTTCCCACACCACATTCTAGTGCAATGTCCATGGCATAATGTGCCAGCACATTGGCATGGTTCCTTGTTCTCCAAAGCTGGGTGCTTGAGAAATGGTGACTACGCTGTGGCTAAGCTGTAGTAAGTGTTGTAACTCTAGGAAAGTGGATAGGCCTTACATGAACATGTGCAACAAAGTTTTTGGTTAAAGTGTTTGGGTTAAGTGATTTTTCCCGTTCACGGCAAAAAAACGGCTTCAAGTCTGCCGCCCCCCATTGCTTGAAAACTGATTATGCTATAAAGGTTTTTACAGCGATCATTATGATTCATTTGTTGTGCAATTTCCAGCAGATAATTCTGTAATACAAGTCTGTCTGAGAAGAGATTGCTCACAATAGTCATGACATTTAAGTCATTTATCTGTGAACAAAATTGAGATGTGAAAAAAAAGTGTTGCTGCTTCACAGTGTTTTTCCATACTGTATGGTGACCGAGAACTAAACAAAAAGACGTGTGTTCTCTGCAGAGTTTTTCAATAATATTGCTTAAAGAGTACTTTACTCCAAAAACTCTGCACTTCGCCAATAAACATAATCTAAACTGCTGCATCAAATATGTAAACCAATCAAATTATGTCTTCTTTAAGCGTCCAGAGCACGAGTGATATTTAAAGGTTCAACCCCCCCCCCCCAAAAAAAAAAAACTCTCATACTTACCTGCTCTGTGCAGTAGTTTTAGCCTTGATCTTCTTCTTCTTGGCTTCTCCTGGCTCCTCCCCTTTAATCAGTGCCCCACTAGCAAGCCGCTTGCTGTGGGGGCACTGGTGCTTGCTCACTCCTGAGTCTGGCTCTATGCGCCCATAAGATGCATAGAGCCTCGGCTCTGCCCTGCCCCCTCTGTCCTCTACTCATTGGCTCCCTGGCTGTGATTGACAGCAGTGGGAGTCAATGGCTGCTGTTGCTGTCTCATCTAATGGGGTGAGAGAGACGTGGGACAGCCAAGGCTCTCATGCACATTGCTGGAGCGAGGGGCTCAGGTAGGTATTCAGAGGTGCTGAGAAGGAGCAGCACACAGAAGGTTTTTTTACCTTCATGCATAGAATGCATGAAGGTAAAAAAAACTTCAGCCTTTACAAACACTTTCGTATGCCTCAAGAGCCACCAGTTTTTTAGTTGATCTGGCATACATCCAGTCATTAGTATGAGTTGGAGGCTGCAGTAAGATATGACAGTACTAGGTCATCATCTATTTTCAGTTTAATTAAGATAGCTTGCAAGATCCATGCCTTTTTCGATATTCCATATAAATTTGTTATTAAGGTTTTGGGCAGTGCATATAAATTTAAAAGGGATACTCCGTGTTGTAAATTCAAAGATGAATAACAGTCTAGGAACACTTTTCATTTTATTAACATTCATTTTTTCCCAACCAAGAACAGGCCAGAGCGCTCCAGTTTTTTAAAGCAGTATTAAACCCAAATCAAAAAAATGTAATATATTACAGCTTACCAATCATTAGATGTGGAGGCTTTTTTTCCTCTGTTTTCACCTGTTTATCTGGCCTGTAACATACCTCCTGTATTAGATTGCCCCCACTATAGATGGAGCACAGGGGGCACATTTGGACAGCAGCATTTTCAGTCTGGGGGGAGGAGAGTGTTAGATGTACTAGCAGGTTTAAATACACAAAATAGATTGAACCCAAATACACAGATCAGTGCAGCAGCCTATTGCCTGCAGGGTTGATTGAGCGAAACAGTACTGACAGGGCAGTTGAATAGAAGTCTATCGGTAGATCGACTTCTGTTTAACCACAGTGGCCGCACATGGATTGAAATTT
This sequence comes from Staurois parvus, assembly GCF_062004578.1. Classification (NCBI taxonomy): domain Eukaryota; kingdom Metazoa; phylum Chordata; class Amphibia; order Anura; family Ranidae; genus Staurois; species Staurois parvus. Next base: position 6,996,035 of record NW_028317962.1, read on the forward strand.
GTCTGGTTCCTGCTGGACCGGCTGAATTTCGATCCATGAATGGCCAGCTTTAGAGTTTAGCATCAACTAAGTATGTTTTAATTTACTCGTGTTGTACTATTTATTTTTAGGAGTTAGTAGCTGCACAGATGCACTATATTGCCAAAAGTATTGGGACACCTGCCTTTAATCGCACATGATCTTTAATGACATCCCAGTCTTAGTCCGTAGGCTTCAATATTGAGTTGGCCCACCATTTGCAGCTATAACAGCTTCAACTCTTCTGGGAAGGATGTCCACAAGGTTTAGGAGTGTGTCTATGGGAATGTTTGACCATTCTTCCAGAAGTACATTTGTGAGGTCAGGCACTGATGTCGGATGAGAAGGCCTGGCTCACAGTCTCCGCTCTAATTTATCCCAAAGGTGTTCTATCGGGTTGAAGTCAGGACTCTGTGCAGGCCAGTCAAGTTCCTCCAACCCAAACTTGCTTATCCATGTCTTTATGGACCTTGCTTTGTGCACTGGTGTGCAGTCATGTTGGAACAGGAAGGGACCATCCCCAAACTGTTCCCACAAAGTTGGGAGCGTGAAATTGTCCAAAATGTCTTGGTATTCGAAAGCCTTAAGAGTTCCCTTCACTGGAACTAGGGGGCCAAGCCCAACCCCTGAAGAACAACCCCACACCATAATCCCCCCTCCACCAAATTTTACATTTGGCACAATGCAGTGAGGCAAGTACCGTTCTTTTCGCAACCGACAAACCCAGACATGTCCATTAGATTGCCAGACAGAGAAGCGTGATTCGTCACTCTAGAGAACTTGTCTCCAGTGCTCTAGAGTCTGTTGGTGGCTGCTTTACACCTCTGTATCCAATGCTTTGCATTGCACTTGGGGATGTAAGGCTTTGATGCAGCTGCTCGGCCATGGAAACCCATTTCAAGAAGCCCTCTATACACTGTTGTGCTAATCTGAAGGCCGCATGAAGTTTGGAGGTCTTTAGCTATTGACTCTGCAGATAGTTGGCGACTTTTGTGCGCTTCAGTATGCAATGACCCCGCTCCGTCATTTTATGTGGCCTACCACTTCGTGGCTGAATTGCTGTTGTTCCCAGTTACTTCCAATTTGTTATAATACCACTAACAGTTGACTGTGGAATATTTAGTAACAAGGAAATGTCACGGATGGACTTATTGCACAGGTGGCAACCTATCACGGTACCACGCTTGAATTCACTGAGCTCCTGAGAGCGACCCATTCTTTCACAAATGTTTGTTGAAGCGGTCTGCATGCCTAGGGGCTTGATTTTATACACCTGTGGCCATGGAGATGATTGGAACACCTGAATACAATGATTTCGAGGGGTGTCCCAGTACTCTTTGCAATATAGTGTATGTTGATAGGAGAGAGGCATTGCTAAACACATGCAGGATCACTTTAAACCGGCAAAGCCTGTCACAGTCTGATTGTACAATCTTTTGAGCGTTTAACTTTTAAGCTCCACACACATTACAATCTGGTTGTACAATCTCCTTTAGATCTACCATCAAGTATGTAGTGCAAGGGCATTCCCGATTGGATACAAATTCATTGGATAGTTTAGATAGGTCCTCATATTGCATAAATTCAGCAGATCTAAAAGGTTTTGTACAGAGGTCATGTAGTCAAATTGGTAAATCTAAGGCTCACCATAAATATTACAATCAATTGAATTTGCATCAAGTTATGTAGGATCCATGTTCTGCATAGTTGCCAGTAGATCTAAAGATGTTCTATAATCAGAATGTATCAGAATTTGTACAATTTAGCGAGATGATGGAGCTAATACAACTTCTAAGTGATATAATTATTTACTCCTTTATAAATCTGTATGCTTGCAAGAAACACAAAGTACAGCAATTCAGAAAGTAATTAAGGTGTTTAAAGTGCAAAATTTGCACTTTATATGTTATCTAGTACTCTGTAAATGAATACTTAATGAAGTCTAATCCTGTGAGGCCTAAGAGATTGATCTAATGCAGAGTTCAGTAACCCCTCATTGGTTATCTCAGTTAACTGAATGTGTTACTTTTGCTTGATGATAAATTATGTTCTTCTTTTCTGGTCTCTCTCTAGGTGAGCAGAATATTGTACAGCTTTTACACAGCTTTCAAGAGGTCATGTAAGCAGACATCAGATGTGAAGGATTCCACCCTCCCCACCCCAGACAGTGATGTGTTCACCTTCATGGTGTCTCTAGAGGTGAAGGAAGATGATGGCAAAGGCAATTTCAGGTAACGTCATGCTTCAAGAACAACTCCTTTAGGCTAACTGAGATACCATTTTAAAGCTGGACTCCTGACAAGCAAATATATATTGAAATATTTATTTATTACAGGTACTTATATAGCGGCGTCAATTTACGCAGCACTTTACATATATATTGTACATTCACATCAGTCCCTAACCCTCAAGGGGCATACGATCTAAAGTCTCTCACATTCATACATACACATACTAGGGCCAATTTAGACAGGAGCCAATTAACCTACCAGCATGTCTTTGGAGTGTGGGAGGAAACTGGAGTACCCGGAGGAAACCCACGCAGGCACAGAGAGAACATGCAAACTCCAGGCAGGTGGTGCTGTGGTTGCGATTCAAACTGACGACCCGAGTACTGCCAGGCGGAAGTGCTAACCATTTAGCCACTGTGCTGCCCATATATGTAGTAATTGCGACCCTGTGTATATAGAGTTGGCCCCCAAATCTGTAACTGTTAAAGCTTAAGTTTAGCCTAAATTGTGAACATAAAAATCAGCACAGGGAACATAACTTACATTTAGCAGGATGTGTCCCTTGTGCTGATTTTTTTTGGATTAGCAGAAATTTTTGTCTTTCATTCCCCAGCCTCTGCCCCTTCCATTCCTAGATCCTGTGTCATTCATAGAAGCTGTAGTAAGGTGGATCTGTCAGGAAAGGCCAGGTATAGTTGAGCTGTCTTGAAGAGACCTCCTTAGAACTGATCAGTTGTATTAACCTCCGCACCTGAAGATTACTGAAGGGGGGGGGGGGTGTTGGAAAGATGAAAAAATTTCTCCTAAATTAAGAAAAATCAGCACAAGGGACACATCTATACTAGAGGTATGTTCACACAGCCGCTGCATTACAGTGCAACGATTGGTGTGCTGTGTGGTCTGGCCGGGTCAGCACAGCTCACTTTTTTTTTACATTTATAAGAAATTGATTGTAATGTCACAGACTAATTTTTCATAAGGTTCAGTTGGCTGTCACTCCATGCGAGGAGTGGATTGCACGCATTACTTTTTTTTTTTTTACTGCACACCACTGCAACATAGTGGTGTGAACCAGTGGTGTATTTTGATTTTGTGCTGCCCTAGGCAAGACTAAAATTGCGCCCCCCCCATCTAAATTTGATCCACCCCTTCCTGTTTAGGGCCCACTCCTTAATATGTAAACTCCACCCCTTCCACTTTAGGCTCCACCCCTTCCTATTAGAGCTCCACCCCAGCAGACGGTCAGAGACTGAGAACAGGGATCAGGAGACGGTCAGAGACTGCAGACAGGATACAGGAGAGAGTCCCCAAAACCCCTCCCCTTGCATCAGGGTCCCCAAGTTCCCCCTCCTTAAATCAGGGACCCTCGAGTCCCCCCTCAACATTGTGGTCCATACCCCCCCAATAAATCAGCATCTTCCTTTAAATCATGGTCTCCAGAGTCCCTTCACCTATGTGCATCAGAGTCCCCATAGCCCATCCCCTTATATCAGGGTCCCCCAGAGCCCCCTCCTTAAATTTGGTTTCCCAGAGTCCTCCCTCCTTACATTAGGATCCCAAAAGTCCCCCCCCCCCCCAAATACATCAGAGTCAGTCCTTCACATCATGGTCTCCAGATTCCCCCCCACCTTACATCAGGGTCCCCATAGGCATTTCCTTTACATCATGGTCCCCCAGAGCCCCCCTCCTTAAATCCGGGTCCTCATAGTCCCTACCACTTACATCAGGGTCCCTAGAGTCCCCACCAATACATCAGGGTCCACCTTTACATCATTGTCTCCAGAGTCGGCATATGTCGCTTTGAAAAACTCCAAATGGGAAGGGAATGTGACCATATCAGCATATCCACAATCCTCCTTGCTCCTCTCCCTCAGATACAATGGGCATGAAAGAATAAAAGGTAAAAACTCCAATGGTGCAGTACATTTAGCACCTTTTATTATATGAGTGCAGACAGCCACTCACAAGATAACTGATAAAAACACACCTTTAGATAATATGTATGGTAGTGTGGTGGATTGAAAGCAGTGCTTTCACCACCGCCGGATCCCAAACAATGGCGCTTTCGCGTCACTTCTGATTCCGATCCCAAACGACACTTCCGGTCACCGCATAGCCTCACCCTTACATGTTTCAGCACTTCTGACTTAGTCATAGGGACGGCTGTGCGGTGCGGCACTCCCTTTATATATCCGACACATCGCTTGCATTGGTTGGTCACCGCCCCAAGTCCACCCACTTAAGGAGCTATTCGCCTATCAGTCCGGTGAAAAAACTCCTCAATTTACCAAAAAATGTCAGCCATGGGAGGAAATAACTCAATATATCCTGATCAATACATACTAAAAATACACCATAATTTGCAAATTCTTTCCAAATCAGCCAATGTGATTGTCTGGATTTTTTTTCTCATTTTGTCTCTCATAGTTGAGGTCTACCTATGATGCCAATTACAGGCCTCTCTCATCTTTTTAAGTGGGAGAACTTGCACACCTGGTGGCTGACTAAAAACTTTTTTGCCCCACTGTACGTGTTATATTGATTTGTAATGTTTAATAGTATTTTTAGTATGTATTGATCAGGATATATTGAGTTATTTCCTCCCATGGTAGACATTTTTTGGTAAATTGACGAGTGGGAGAACTTGCACAATTGGTGGCTGACTAAATACTTTTTTGCCTCACTGTAGATCTTGATGATATTTGAGTTTAACCATAAAATTATACCATTATGTAAAACATTATAAATGAGGAAAACAGACTAAAACAAATAGATTGAACTAAAAGAAATTAAATAAAAATACACAATAAAAATTATATAAACTTTTGTCAGCTTGAAGTTCCCCTGGATAGTGTGTCTATTGATTGCTCATAAAGCAATCGATGTCCAATTCAATGTTAAGGTCCCCTGGTGTTAAGGATTGAAGAAGATAAATCCACTTGGTTTCCTTCAGAGTTGCATGCTGCGGCTGAGATTCCCACATGCATGCATGGGAGTGACGTCATTGTGGTTCGGCTGATCAAGTGGCTGTAGCCTGCGAACCCGGTAGGAAGATGGGTGAAATGGAAGCCTCTTCAGCGGTGACATCGCACTGCTGGAGGGCTTCGTTTTTAGGTAATTTGCTAGTATGCCATGCATATTAGTACATTACGCCTTTGGCTTGCAGGGGAAAACTTTTTTTTTTTTTTTTTGGTTTAGTTTTGAGTTTCCTACCACTTTAAATCCTGCACACCAAACGTACAGTTGTGGCCAAAATTATTCAACCCCCACTGAAATTGAGTGTTTTGGCCAGTTTGACATTGCTTTTGATCATTCAGTCATCTTGCTTACATTTACATTAAAGAGGCACTTGTAGGTCAGACAAATATAACATAACAGTTATAATGAAATAACCACAAATGTCTTTTCTGTGCTCACAGCATTATCAGTTTTATTCAACCCCCAAGTGACATTCAATCTTAGTACTTAGTACAGCATCCTTTTACAGTTATAACAGCTTTTAAACGTGAAGCATAGCTTGACACAAGTGTCTTGCAGCGATCTACGGGTATCTTCGCCCATTCTTCATGGGCAAAGGCCTCCAGTTCAGTCACATTCTTAGGCTTGCGCACTGCAACTGCTTTCTTTAAGTCCCACCAGAGGTTCTCAATCGGATTTAAGTCTGGTGACTGCGATGGCCACTCCAAAATGTTCCAGCCTTTCCTCTGCAACCATGCTCTAGTGGACTTGGAGGTATGCTTGGGATCATTGTCCTGTTGAAAGGTCCAACGTCTCCCAAGCCTCAGGTGTGTGACGGACTGCATCACGTTTCCATCCAATATCTCCTGGTACTGAAGAGAATTCATGGTACCTTGCACACGCTGAAGCTTCCCTGTACCTGCAGAAGCAAAACAGCCCCAAAGCATGATTGACCCTCCACCATGCTTCACAGTAGGCAAGGTGTTCTTTTCATCATAGGCCTTGTTCTTCCTCCTCCAAACATAGCGTTGATCCATGGGCCCAAACAGTTCTAATTTTGTTTCATCAGTCCACAGAACACTATCCCACAACTTTTGTGGTTTGTCCACATGGCTTTTGGCATACTGCAGTCGACTCTTCTTATTCTTTGGAGACAGCAAGGGGGTACGCCTGGGAGTTCTGGCACGGAGGCCTTCATTACGCAGTGTGCGTCTTATTGTCTGGGCTGAAACTTCTGTACCCACATCTGACAAATCTTTTCTCAGTTCCTCAGCAGTCACACGGGGACTTCTCTCCACTCTACGCTTCAGGTAGCGCACAGCAGTCGAAGTCAGCATCTTCTTTCTGCCACGACCAGGTAGCGTTTCAACAGTGCCCTTTGCCTTGAATTTGCGAATGATGCTTCCTAAGGTGTCTCTTGGTATGTTTAACATCTTTGCAATCTTCTTATAGCCATTGCCCTTCCTGTGAAGAGAAATCACCTCTTCTCTTGTCTTCCTGGACCATTCTCTTGCCTTCACCATGTTTGTAACCACACCAGTAAATGTCTAGAAGGAGCTGAGTATCACAGTCATTTTAAAGCTGCCTAATTGGTGCTTATTATGCTTGATTGCTGCTCGGTGACATCCACAGGTGTTTTCAATACCTGATGGAAAGCACCTGTATGAACCTCTGTTCTTCAGAGTGGTAGTCTTTAAGGGGTTGAATAATTGTGGCAATGAAGAAACCACATAAGAACCATTTACTACTGTATTACATAAACAATTGATGTCATTTTAGTTGCATTTGGGTAGTTACAACGTCCTTGTAGGATTTGATTCTGAATACAATTCCAAATGTACACTATAGTCCCTAAACCCCTTTACAGCATTGGGGGTTGAATAATTTTGGCCACAACTGTAGCTGTGAACGGAGGTGGTTTTAAATTCCAGCTTGATGTAATTCAATGTATGAATGTCTCTTATTTTTTTCGCTGTGTTTCCTGAAGAGTAGTGCTGTGTAATGATCATAATGTCTGACTTTGTTGTTATACTTTGTCATTACTGGTTACATTTCTGCTTCTGAAACCGGGCTGGAAAAGCCATTCTGTCAGTGAGACGGTACAATCTTTTTTTATCTGGCTTTCCAAAGCTGTGCCTTAATCGACATGCTAATGTCACAATGGCAGATTACAATGGCTGTCATCTCAGCATTCACCGGCCTGGGTGGAAAATTGCAGTTTCTACTCTCACATAAAAATGTTGTGAAAGGCTTTAAAAATAGATTATTCAGAAAGGATCTTTTATTTGCCACTTATTTGTGTATTAAGGATAAGCAGCTGTATTCACATTGCAACATGTTTCCTTGTTTCAGTGCTTCGCTGTCAAGTTGCACTTCAATGTGGGAATCTTAGAATGAGCTCTTTATAAAGAAGATTATAAAAGCACATTGTGCCTCTTTCTGAAATTAATAGAGAACAGGGTGCCAGCTAGAATCCAGACATCTGCCTGGGCCCACGTCTTGCACAGAAGCCTCTTCTTAAAGGCACTGCCGCTCAACTACATCCTACATCATGTTCTTAGAGTACTTTTAAATGTCCCACCTGAAATCTCAGGGTAGAAATGCACGTGGCATCGCAAACTCTCACAGCTGAACTTTAAACTGTGTTTTTCATGTCATGCCCTATTTAAGACCCTGTGATGTCATCACTGGGTCTCTGTGTTTCTCAACGCAATACAGCAAGAGAATGAATGAATAAATAATCCTCCTGCGCTTTATGGAGTCCCTACAGTCCCAAGCTGCTCACACTCAAAACTGGAACCTTGTACAGTAAGCAGAACAAAAGAGATCATATAGTGGAGCGCTATTGAAAAAAATCAATGATAACTCATATACTATACAGTAAAGCAGAGACAAAATAAATGCCACACGTGCTCTTTACATAACATGCATAAAGGTAGATGATCTATAGTCTTGTAGCCACTAAAGTGCTCATAATAACATATACAATATACATGTGTAATAACATATGCTAGTCCCCACACTTCACACTCCACAAGTTAGATTGGTGAGTGTGCAATAGTGACCAAAAAGAAACACTGAATTCCTTAATGAAACAGTTCATATATAATCGTGCTCCACTTAGAAATTATCCTGACGAAGTCACAAGACCTCGTGACGTAATGCGTAGATATGCCGTGACGCAGCTTCCGGTTCGATCCGCGGTGACGCACATCCGGTGCGGCTGCCATCTTACTACACCTGGATAAGCCAGAACTCATGCAGTACACCTATGCATGCGGTTGTCTATGGAAGTGATTACTACTGAATGTGAGTGAACATTGTCTACCTAATTAACTTATCTATACTTTACAAAGAATACTACACTATGGAAAGTTTTTCTCTCTCGCTCATCATGGTTAATGATCAGTGACTCACCTAGTTGCTGGCAGCACTCAGAGTGTCCTGATTACTTATCCACTGCTGAGGGGTCCACGGAAGGTACGCTGAGGTTACCTACACTTGGAGTAAGATCCTTTTGTGATCTTAGAGGCGAGAAGGCCCATTGGGTCGCAGAGTTAAGGTGAGGGGGCAATTTAGCCACAGGAGGAGTGTGTTACCACCATCACTGGATATCACATGCGTTACCACCTGCATGAATTCATTTCTTATTTAAATATTTTTTATTGAAAAATTTGAAACATACAGAATAACTGAAAACAATGGTATAAAGAGGTTCACAATTAATACAAACATTGTATGGGTAGGAGAAGATGGAGTGGCGGTACCCTGCCAGTTGGCCGAGGTACATTGCAAAGTCTTGGCTCAGTTACATGAGAGGTATGCTCCTTTTTGTGGACCTTATTGAAACTTTGGTAGTTATACTGTATTTAAGGGGGGATTAGAAAGGGGAAAGGGGGATGCATGAATTCATTTCTAAGTGGAGCACGATTATATATGAACTGTTTCATTAAGGAATTCATTGTTTCTTTTTGGTCACTATTGCACACTCACCAATCTCACTTGTGGAGTGTGAAGTGCAGGGACTAGCATATGTTATTACACATGTATATTTGATATGTTATTATGAGCGCTTTAGTGGCTACAGGACTATAGATCATCTACCTTTATGCATGGTATGTAAAGAGCACGTGTGGCATTTATTTTGTCTCTGCTTACTGTATAGTATATGAGTTATTATCATTGATTTTTTTTCAATAGCGCTCCACAGCAAGAGAATGACTGGTGGAGGAGCCTCACAGGAGTCTTCCTAAAACATCACAACAACCTGCTTCAGTACCAATCTCAAGAGTATTCATCTCTGATGCAAGCATTGGGGTTGGATCATGGGAGTTATGCAAGTGTCAGAATGCCTTGATGGGTAGATGCTAGTCTGAAGGTGTAGGTGTTCCTAGGCAGACAGCACTTCCATGTGGATGGTTGTAGGTACCTCCCCACATGTGATGCTGAGCCTCCATGATTAAAAGAAGCATAATCCAATATTTGAAAGTTGTGGGCCAGGGACTTTAAGGCTGGAGAAGAAAGGACTAAATAATGCTGGACATCCTCCTACCAAGAAATATAGTATCAGACTTTCTGCAACTTCTAAAGCACACTTTAAGAAGCTCACAGTGTGCAGACAAATCTGACTATGCATTTTCAGTACAGGAGAGGAGTCTCTACAACCATGCAAGACTGACATCACTGCCCACCTCTCCGCCTCATCCAATCAGAGAATAATTTGTACTCACTGAGAAAAATGCAAGACATCCTTTGAATGGCTCTCTTGTCAAGCGAGTGAACTACTGTGGTTACTATGCAGCGTGGCGGCCGCTTGATACAGGACCCAGAAGACCGTGCGGATCACTATAGTAACAGCAGGTATGGAATATGTATACTTACTTTGGTCCAAGCTGGACCAATGTAATTGTGCAACAAAAAAACCATACCTGGAATTCATAGCTAAATATATATGAATGACCACATTCTGGTAAAAACCTTCTTCTTTATTTCATCTGTATAAAAGTGCATCCTCAGTGCAGCAAGAGAAGGGAGACTGCTAATACATTTTGTGCTTTGTAATGCTTAGTCCTAAAATTCCCCACCCTAGAACTAAAATGTTTTGACTGGAATTTCACTTCCAAACATGCTAGGATCACCTTTTTAGTTGCTTTGATTTGATAGAACAATAGAAACTCATTCTTGGCAATTAGTAGTTTTAATCATTCCCTCTTTCTTTCTTTTTTTGCTTTCTGCAGTCCTGTACCCAAAGATCGAGATAAACTGTTCTTCAAACTCAGACAGGGAACTGAGAAGAAAGTGGTCATCACAATCCAGCAGATGTCAAACAAGGAGCTGGTGGCGGAGAGGTGAGGACAATGTTTGTGCCATGCATTTTTTTACTTTTCACTTTGTGTTTTATTAGAAAAAGGTAATTGCTTTAAGGCTCTACAGTATTCACACTAGGGTGTTTTAAATTGCAGGCGGAATCGCTGTGACTCTACCCGCAATTTGAAAACTCGCTGTGAAAACGCACGATTGCATGTTCAGGTGCCATTGATTTCAATGGCACCTGAAAATGAGGGGCATTTTTGCTGTGATCTCGGCGTATTTTTCCGCGTGACAAACGCAAACAAAATTGCGGGACGTGCGACGCCCAAAAAAGTATTCAGAATAGTTTTTGGGCATTGCGCGTTCTGCGGAAAAACACGCTGCGATCGTGGCAAAGAAGCCCTGTGTTTTCAGATGCCATTGCAATGAATGGAACCTGAACATGGGAGAGCACATTTTCCCAGAGCATTTTCAAATTGTGGGCAGATTCCACCCGCGATTTGAAGCGCCCTAGTGTGAATGGAGCCTAAAGCAGGACTCTACAGGGCTAGCCCTTCTAGGCCAAGTCCCTCAACTTCTTTATTACTAGTTGATCCTGCCTGTATGTCTGTTTAGTTTCCACTTTCTATATAGGGCAGGGGTAGGCAACCTGCGGATCTCCAGCTGTTGCAGGACTACAAGTTCCATCATGCCTCTGCAAGTCATATCTGTAACTGTCAGTTTTGTAATGTTACAATGCCTCATGGGAAATGTAGTTCCACAACAGCTAGAGAGCCTCAGGTTGCCTACCCCTGGTGTAGGGTGGCAGCGTTCTGTAGTAGTGAAATCACTGCAGTTTTTTGTCATCCTGTAGAGAAGGCACTCTAAAATGGACATACAGTTTTAGATAGGATTTAGTTGAAGGCTGTAGTACTTACCTCAGTTCTATGGTCCTCACCGGTGCCAACATCTCCTCTCCAACGTCTACCTGGTTCCCTTCTTCAGCCAGCTACAGTGTTTATTCTACAAGGGTTTGTGAACATACAGGTAAGTATGTTTTATTGCAGAAGAGACATTGCATATCTCTTCTGCAATAAAGAGCCTGCCTGTTTGCAATGTTTTGAACTCTAGTTCCTCTTTAACCACTTCAAGTCCGGACACTTACACCCCCTTCCTGTCCAGGCCAATTTTCAGCTTTCAGCGCTATCACATTTTGAATGACAATTGCGCGGTCATGCAACACTGTACCCATATGAGTTTTTTTTTTGAGACCGATAAAACTTTATTTTGGTGGTATTTATGAACCACTGGGATTTTTATTTTTTTGCTATATAAATGAAAAAGTGCAAACATTTTTAAAAATAAAAATTTTGCAAATAAATAATCTTTCTTTATAAATCTTGGCCAAAATGTATTCAGCTTTTTAGTAAAAAAAAATAACCCAAATTAGTGTATAACCAAAAGTTATAATTTTTCAAAATTTGTTTTTTTTTACATTTTTTTTTTTAAATTTTTATTTTATTTTTATATATATATATATATATATATATATATATATATATATATATATATATATATATATATATATTTTTACATACAGTCACCCTACCAGTAGTGTCACCATAGTGACACTGTACTACTTATGGGGGGTGATGAAGATATTTTTTTTTTCTTTTTTTACACTGATTGCTTTTATACCAATAAAGGCTGTAAAAGCAATCATTTCTCCTTCTCTCTGGCTGCATTTTTGCAGCCAATGAGAAATACTGTGCAAGCTGTGATTGGTCACAGCTTGTCACATGGTACAAGGCTGTTGTGAATGGCCTTGTACCATGTGACCTCTGTGATCATTCACAGATTTCACAAGTAGTAAGCAATGATGTCAGAAAGTGACATCTTGCTTACTAATATTCATGTGATCACTGATTGGCCAATCAGGGATCAAATGAATCGGGACCTCACACAGAGGTCCCATACAGCAACCGGTGATCCCAGGGAGTGCGCACAGGCAGTGAATGCAGGTGCCTTTTGTAAACGGCGACCTGCTTCGGCACTGCTCCCGTCCGGCCGTTTATGTACATGGGCCAAATGGGAAGGGGTTAAGGAAGAAAGAAATTAAAGCTCCACTCCAGCTAAGAAGTTAAAGCCGAAGTTTAGTTTTAAACGCCCCTATCAGTATCATAGTTTGCTGGACAGCTTGGCCTGCCTGTAAAGCTGGGGAATAATATACAAGAAGTAAAGGCCTGTGAAATAAAATTAATTTATATGCTAAATGCTATAATTACAAATATTTATCCTATAAGGTTGCCAGAATCAGGTGCCAGCACACGATTGCATGTCTTTTCCTGCCCACTCCTCTGCCAGTTTTGTGTCCCTGACAACCCTGCTGTCAGTCAGTGTGGGATGGACTGTAGGTCCTTTAGAAATAAGGTGGTCTGCAGTGATTGCGGTGTGGTATGTCCTGGTTTCTGTAATGTTCCTGTGTTGGCAATAAGGCAGATTCTTCATTCCATCTATATAATGATAATTATGTTGGCTGTGATAAAGCGCTTTGTGTAAAGCTTCATAGACACCATCCATTAATACCTGCTCTCATTGTCGGTAATCCTTTCATGTGACACCCTGTTATTATTTTAATATTGATAATTAAATGTTAACTTTTGAAGTTTTGCTTCATTGCAGCTTTTGTTAGACTTGTCTGACAGGGCATAGAGCAGATATTTCCATATCTGTGACATAGTAATTGGGTGCTTTGGACTTGTCATAGAATGGATTGTAAGAATTGCACCACAGACGGACAAGACTGTTACGGGAAGAAAAGGGTGAACACATCCTGGGCTAAATTTGTTTGAAAAAAAAAAAAAAAGGAAGAAAAGACCAACATCTGCCCTTCAGTATAGTTTACAGCAGAAGCAGTTTAGTGTTCTCATAGTTTAGCCTTTTACACTACCATGGGTGAACCGAGTGGCAGGGTTGCACAGAGGAGGGTGAGTATTCACTTGCCGACCATTCATTTACCTGGTATGTCACTGAACTTCAAGTAGTTTTACCTAGATGATGCCTACAGCTGTACCGTTTTTTAAAGCCGACGGTCGGCTCTCTTGTAATAGCAATCTGAGTGGCTAACTAGCTGCTCAATTGTTAATAAAAGCAGCCGGAGGGTACGTCCCCCCTCCCGCCAACTTCCTCTGCTTTAATGGGATCTCCTATCCCACCGGAAGTCCTGATCGAACAGCCAGCACTTCCGCCAGCTGATCATAGAGCCCAACAAAGACCAGATTGGCGTTGTTGGGCTTTATGATATAGTAACCCAGAAGCGATGACCTTACATCACTTCCTGTTTGCTTGGAAATAGACGGTGCCATTTCTAAAAAAGAAAACCATTTAATCACACTGATCTTGGTGAGAGTAAATGCTTTTAAGAGCAAAGGAAGGATTTGAGGTCCTATTGACCCCAGATCCCTCCATAAAGAGTACCTGTCACATGCCTATTTCTGTCACAAAGGATGTTTACATTCCTTGTGACAGCAATAAAAGTAATTTAAAACATTTTTTGTTAAAGCGACAATGTTAAAAAAAAAAAAAAGTGCCCCCATCCCCCCGTGCTTGCGTGTAATGGCGATTGCATGCGTCGGTCCCGCATACAAACAAACAATAATCATCCCGCATGTTCGGTATCGTCGCAAATGTCAGATCATGGGCAGTAATTCTAGCACCAGACCTCCTCTGTAAATCTATAGTGGTAACCTGTAAAGTATTGCCTATGGATAGTAAAATTTACGTCGTTTGTCACCATTGCACGGGTGTGTGCAATTTTAAAGCATGATTTGTTTGGTATCTACTTGGTGTAACATCTTTTATAGTTTGCCAAAATTGGGTTAGGAATTGTTTTTTGTATTAAAATAAAAAAAAGTGAATTTTTTTTACCAAAAAATTGCATTTCAAACACTGCTGTGAAAATACCATGTGACATAAAAATTGCAAAACCCACCAATTTATTTTCTAGGGCCTCTGCTTTATAATGTTTTGGGATTCTAGCAAAAAATACTGATTGTTACAAAATTTAGCTACGGCTACAATATAGCTGCAGGTTAATATGAAGAAAATTAGTATTATTCAGGATTTATATAGCACCAACAGCTTGCTAAGCACTTAATAAAAGGAGACTTAGTAGTTAGAAGACAATTTGTGTATCTCGTTACCTGCAGGCAGCTGCTTCTGTTACAGATGTTCTTTGCTTTGGCGTCTCAGAGTCATTGGATATTGTTCTGAGTAGTTGTCTTCTGATGCTGCAAAGGTTTACAGCTGCCACTGCTACTGAGAAAAGTTGCACTGCTTGCCTGTCCCCTTTCTGTCATCTCGGCCATTCACAAAACTCTTGCTGTTGTCCCAGGGAAGATCCTCTCATTTCATTGCTCTTCCTCCATTCACAGAAAACGATGCATTGTCGGAGAACAAGAATGCAAGTTTTGCTGATGGCAGAGAAGGGGTGGGCAAGCAGTAGAATGTTTCCCAGTAGCAGCGGCTGCTGTCAAACTTTACTGTGCTAGAAGACACCCTGTGACAACAGAGGCAGGAAATTGCAGGCAGACCTACTGTTCCTGTTTGCTAGCTGAACTGCACATATCTGTCAATGACAATACAGGTCTAAATCTGTGGAAAGTGTTGACCATGTAGAAGGATGTTTTCACAGGAAAATGACTGGCAGGATCACCAGGTTTTTCTGGTTATTTAAAGGTGAAGAAAAAAACTGATTGTATATTTTGCCTTAACGTGGATTTTAAATTCAGTTGCCTATAGCAGCTAATCAGAATCCATCTTGTTTGACTTGCAGAGTGAACTCTGTTTGGTTGCTGATGGTTACAGCTCTTAAAAGAGAACTTTAAGAATTAAAAAAAAACAAAAACAAAACAAAAAAAAACACTCATACTCACCTAGGTAGTTGCAGCATCCGATTGGATCTTTCCCCCCGCCGCATCTAAAACCAAGAACTGAGCGACCAAATACTGCTGATCACTCCGATCTCGGTCTTCAGTGAGCAGAGAACCGGTAACTGTCATTAAGCGGCTCACTGCATTGCCCCTCCAGGGCTCACTGGAACACTGTACTGTGGAGGAGGTGGGAGTGGCTGGCTCAGGCTCTTGGCCGTGGTCTGTGAGGCTGAGCTGACTGCCATTCCAGGCATCTGGGTGGATACCAATATTAAAAATTTGGTATCTCTCCAGGGCCTGGACCGGCTGAGTGACGTCAGCCGACAGCCAGCTTTAGTAAATAACCCCCATGGTGTCATAGACACTCCCCCTGTGGGTTTTGTTATCATGGCAGCCTGTGCTAACAGGACAGTGTGGTGGAGGACTGCCCACTGCTGGAGAAAGAGGACACGCTCCTTACGTCCCCAGCCTGAAGACACCTGCAGGAAAAAAATGAATATAATAATTAGCTGTGGGCTCGAGGGGAAGACTGGTGGTAGGGGTTGGAGGTACTGGAATTGGGCTTTAGGAGTTAGCACTTTAAAATAAATGTTTTACTGAATACGACTTAAAAATATTGACAACGCTGTCATAGTTTTTCTGTGTCTCCTGTTAATGTTTGTTATTGGGGTTTTTTCTTGCTATTGTGAACCTTGGCTGGTGAATGCAGCTCATATCCTTGTCATTCCTGCACGCAGCAGCTCCACTTGAGTGACACCGCTGTTTTATTCTCTGTCCCTTGGCCTCCGTTTCCAAACCATCTGATTTGGCCAAAGGAATGCCGCTTCTGTCATTTCATCGGCTCGCTTGTTCTTGATCCTCTCCTCACCCCAATTATGTTCTGTTCATTTCCTGTTCCACACTGAGAATGTCACGCTTTGAAATAGTTGTTATCGGTTTCCTATTTCTGGGCCTGCGGTGCGGCCGTTCTGCACATTTCCTCATTATTTTGTCAGACCTCTAAGTGTTCACATGAAAGTGGGAGCGTGGTTGCTGGTGGTATTTTAGTTCCTTAACCCTGAACCTTCAACCCCTGTTTTTTGCATATTTATTTTATTTCATGTACTTATATAGCGCCATCAATTTACACAGTAATTTACATATATATTGTACATTCACATCAGTCCGTAACCCTCAAGGGGCGTACAATCTAAGGTCCCTAACTTACATTCATACATACACATACTAGGGCCAATTTAGACAGGAGTCAATTAACCTACCAGCATGTCTTTGGAGTGTAGGAGGAAACCGGAGTACCCGGAGGAAACCCACGCAGGTTAATATTAATCTTTACAAGCAATCTATAAACCGTATATTCACCGCGCAAGTGTGATGTGAAAATCTATAAGACCTGACACCTGAAAAAAGCGCACAATATATCACTCACCTAAATAAATAAATGAGTACATAAAATGTGTAAACATGCAGCTGCCCTAATAGTGAATAATCCAATAATCACCTCATGAAACAATGACAAGTAAAAGCAGCGCAAAAAAAAAACGTGAAACACAATAGCAAAGTGGCAATATGATACAAAATATAACACTTCAAAAAATATAAACAAATATTTAAATCATTTGACATAAGTCCACCAACTGAAAAATGAAAATTGTGAAATATGAAAAATGAATCAATAAGGATTTTGCACTTCATCATAATTTTTCAATTTTCAGTTGGACTTATATCAAATGATTTAAATGTGTATATATTTTTTGAAGTGTTCTATTTTGTATCATATTCCCACTTTGCTATTGTGTTTCACATTTTATTTGTCATTATGTTAATATTAATGCTTTGGAGAGGAAACACAATAGCAAAAAGGGGAATATGATACAAAATATAACACTTCAAAAAATATACACAAATATTTAAATCATTTGACATAAGTCCACCAACTGAAAAATGAAAATTGTGATGAAGTGCAAAGTCCTTATTCATTTATTTTTCATATTTCACAATTATCACAATTTAAATTTTTCAGTTGGTGGACTTATGTCAAAAGATTTAAATATTTGTGTATATTTTTTGAAGTGTTATATTTTGTATCATATTCCCACTTTGCTATTGTGTTTCACATTTTATTTGTCATATTAATAATAATGCTTTGGAGAGGATCAGCCAGTGACGGCTAATACCACACTCTGCTCCCCTTCTGCATAATTGTGATAGAATGTAGAATGGTATATCATTACTGTACAGTGTTGTGGAAGGAGCTTCAGGAGGTAGTTGAAGCATCCAAAACTAGGTTTTCAGTTATAGATGGATGCTGGTCACCTCTTGGCTTTGTAAATCAACTGAGAGGTCCTGTTCATGGTGTTCCTGTCTGTGCCGTTCCTTGTAATTTGGTTGCTTGCTACAACAGAACAGAAGCTGTAATGTTGCTGGCTTCTTATTTTTTGGAGATGGCTCCAGAATTTGCCAAACCTGATGAATAGAATAAAACTGCATAAACATGTAAGGTGTCAAAAAGAATCCCTACTACAGGTTTTCAAACCCTAGTATTCAGATATCCAGCAAACTGCCCAAAACTCAAGTCAACTTTTAAGAGAAGCCTATAATTTAAGGGAAACCTCTCTTCGAGTAGTTTAGAGACTACTTTTGATGTCATACTTCAATACCGTGCCACTAGTCCAGTACAGGTTCATACACATTTGAGGCCATTAAAGTCTAACAGACAGCAACAAAAACTAACAGGGGTTCTAATCCATTTCCTCTCTATCCAAAACTAGAAAAATAGTCACATTTTGATCCAGGGAATATCCGATTTGGCTCTCGGCGGATCAGGAAAGAATTTTTTTCCCTGCAGGAGCAAATTGGATCATGCTTTGCTCGGTTTTTTTTCCCTTCCTCTGGATCAACTGTGGGTATAGGAATATAACTTTTTTTTTTTTTTTTTTAATGATTGAACTGGATGGACTTTTGTCTTTTTTCAGCCAGACTAACTATGTAACTATGTACCCTCATTAAGGAGATTCACCCTCTCTATTTGTCCTGTTTACTATTATCATTGAAAGTGAAAGAAACAGAAAATCCCAAACTTTGGGTTGTCCACGGAAAAGTAATAGAGGGGAGATCTTTCAATGGGAACGCTAGTTCTTGTGACCTGGGGGACCCCAAGGAATTCCCTTTAATTTGCAGGGGTTTCCTCTCACTTCCTGTTTGGCTATGTGGCAGGAAGTGAAGGGAAATCTCCGCAATTGGACAAATGATGGCGAAAAAAAAGTTCTGACAAGGATTATAATCCTCTCCTGCTATATCCAAAATAAAAAAAAAAAGTTTTGCCTATAGTTCTACTTTAACTCAGAAAGTATGGTGATCATTAGATCTGTATGACACCCAGGCAACGACTATTTCCAGCAGGAGGTCAGCAATGGCAGCACCCACATTTTTGCAAGGTTTGTCACCCTGCTGCAATAATCAAATGTAAAATAATAGACGGTAAACAACCCTTATCTCTACAGCTGCTACTCTACCATTGAACACCGCTGTGATGAAGAGAAATCCTCTACATTTATAGGTAAAGTTGATCCAGGGAATATCCGATTGCCTTTCGGGGGATCAGGAAGGAATTTTTTCCCTGCAGGAGCAAATTAGATCGCACTTTGCTGTTTTTTTTTGCCTTCCTCTGGATCAACTGTGGGTATAGGATTATAACTTTTTTTTTTTTTTTAATGGTTGAACTGGATGGATTTTGTCTTTTGTTTTCCGCCGGACTAACTATGAATGCTGTACCCACCCCCTCCCCCCACATAAGAAGGGTTAAATGCTTGGTGCAGGGATAAGGTGTAATACTTGCCTTACTCCTGGCTCCAGAAGGCTTTCTCCATCCAAGCGATCGGTCTTGCACTGTCCAACCTTTTCAAAGTCTAGTGTAGTGTAATTGCCTTGTTTTGTATTTGACGAGGCTGAGGGATTGCTCACAGCTCAGAGCTACTGGTAGAAGAGAACAATGCTAAACCAAGGGATGGGGGTACATGATCCACCTTATCCTTACACCCCAGGATTAAATGAACATGTAACCCTTGCAGTGTATAGGGGGGGGATACTACAAGGGTAGGTTTTGATGTTTATACGGTTGTACACCCACATGGCTTTCATATAGGGAGCAATGGCTGTGTCTGTGCAGCTGCTGAATCCCAATTGACATGAATGGGACTGCTTTGTATGTGGATGCACAAAACAGCTGTGCATTCCCGTGTGAGCAAACCCGGCCCTTCCATAGGTGTAAGCCGTAGGACGCCTGAATGAACGAGGCCTAATTCCCAGAGTTCAGCTTCAAGTCTCCTTAGAATCCAATGCCGCCGGGAATGTTGAACGCCTGTGTCCTTTACTGTTCTCGGTGTACTGTCCCACTAACCACCACGTCCATCCAGGACACACTTGGATTCGGTGCTGGGGGGGAACCACACAGAGCAGTGACAGACACAAGAGTTTGATGGTTCCACAAGTGTCCATTTCTAAATCATCAGATGTTTTCTGAGGGCAGTGAAAGAGTTAACCATTTACTTTCTGCTTTGCAGGAATAGCTGTTATTGTCTTTCATTTTGATTTGAATAACTTCTATATATTTGCGGTACATTGAGGAATAATCATGGTATTTGTTTTTCTCCTTGTAACAGGTGTTTTGGGATGCTTCTCAGTCCTGGCAGAAATGTTAAGAACAGTGACATGCATCTTCTTGATATGGTAAATATTCTATTGTCATTTATTGTGTTATGGAAGATCATGGTTTTTGTTTCATTGTAGGGGCATGGAATTTACAATTCTGTACTAATTCCTTCCTGACATGTTATAATAGGCAGAAACTGTATCATTTTGGCCTATGAGTCCAAACTTTGGTTATTCTTAGCGTCAAATGGCGTCAGAGCTTCTTCTTCTCCTCCGCAGGTGACAGTGTTCAGATCTGCTGATGGGGAACTCAGGTCTGTGGCACTCCACCCTGGGAAGAGGTTGTGCGCTGCATATCCTACTAAGTAAAAGGATAGTATATGGAAGATCAATATCAGTAGAAGGAAGGGGGGGGGGGGTCTTAAAAGAGGACCTATAGCTTTGCACTGATGCAGTGTTATAGGTTTATTTCTTGAATTGTCAGATTGCAGTATAAAGACCAAATACAAAGAAATTAATTAAAACTGATTTTTTTAAAAAAAATAGTTTATGCATTTGTAAGCCTATAATAAAAACCGGAACATGGTTTTTAGTCAAAGAGTAATTAAACCTTCATTTTAAATTTGCTATTTATATTCCAGGTGCATCTAAACAAAAGTTCACACTGCATGCGTTCCAGTGGGGTTTTTTTGCCTCTGCATTCAATACACACAGAAAGTAGGTTACATGGTTTCAATGGCATGGTTCACACCAGTGCTTGCAGTTCCAGTGCATAACAGTTCCAGAAAAGAAAAGTAGAATGTACTGCTTTTTTTCTGCACAGAACCATACTGGAAACGTGGTAAATGATCCAAAAAAGGATCTAGAATGCATCAGCACACATCAAAAACGCACTAGAATACGTAAACAATGCATAAAAAATGTGCATGCAAAAACGCATCCAGACTGCATTTCTGTGGTGTGAACTGGCTCTTAGGGCTAGTTCACACTAGATGCAGTTCAGTGCGGTTTTTTTCTGCATCAAAACTGCATGTACAGTGTTTTCCATGTATTCTAATGGCCCTAGTTCACACTAGTGCAGTCCGTTCCAGTACAGAAAAAAAAGTAGAACATGCTACATTTTTTTCTGCACAGAACCATACTGGAACATGGCAAATTGCACCGGAACTGCATGTGGTGTAAGCAAAAACGTATCCAGAGTGCATTTTTGTAGTGTGAACTGGCCCTTAAGGTTTGTTTTCTTTCTAAAGCATCCACAGCCCGAGTAGTAAAGCCTGTTCCTGTGAGCAGCTACAGAGTGATCACATCACAGAGGTCTGGCATGTTCCCTGTTGAGTCGACCTATAGTGCTGCAATCATGCTCCCTGCTGATTGGAGAGGTCTGGCTGTGACTCAATAGGGGGGCATGTCTGACCTCCACAACTTCCCCACAGAGAACAAGGGTCCCACTCTGCAGCATGCTGGCAGATGACCGGCTTTTCTCCCCAGGCTGTGGCTGATTTATAAAGAAAAAAAGCTTAAGATTTTGCACAGCCATTTTAATGGCATCTTGAATGTATTTAGCCGATTAAGACAGAGGATTTGATTGGGCTTTTAACAGTTTATCAAATAATGTTTTTTAAAAATAAAATCTAAAAATTATGTAGGTATAAAAATTATTCCTAGAGTTAATGGGGACTTGCTGACGCTGTTAAAATTGACCTCCGGGCACAAAAGTATTAAACTAAAAGATATATACTTTTTTTTTTTTTTTTTTACACATTTCAGCAGCTAAAGTTCAGTTTATTCAAGTGTGAAATATTTTCCTGCACATAAATGGCCTCCTGGCCTATGAATCTTACCAGCAGCTATTTTAGCTCCATCCCAGGATAAGAATGGTCTAACAAATCACCCGTAGTGTAACAATTTTTTCACATTTGCAGGCACACATGCAGTGCTACATGGGACCACTAGAGGGCAATACACTACATGCTAATACTAGTTTGACATGTGAAGTGCACTCTACAGATTTTGGGTGATCTTCAGGATTCATTCAAAACCTTTCTTCTTAACATACTATATTTAAAATCTGTTTGTTGTAGAAATACTTCCACATTACTTAGCTGCAGTAATGTAAAGGGTTTTTGTAAAACTATGATTTCTATACATGTACTATGTTCAGGATTAAAAAAAATATCTGTAGTCTGATAAATTTGAAATATTATTTGTGGAAGATTTCCAGTTACCTGTTTCCATCCAGTAGGTGGAACTGTAGGCTCATTTTCATATGATTACCAAGCTAATCTTAACTGCTTTGCAGAAAAAAGAAGCCTGCTTACAGAGCTCTAAAGATTAAGCTCAGATCACAAACACAGCATGTCCAATTTTTTCAGTCTGATATTAACAATAAAGTGCTAATGTGAATACACCAAGGGGATTTTAATATTGCTACAAGTAGGAAGTGGGGCATTTAGAGATCTCAAACCTGCTTCTCACTTTGGAATGCTGATCCAATTTGACAGGCAAAGCTTTGACACTATTGGGCAGTTTTGGCACTTGATTCTAAGCCCAATTTCCACATATTCTTATTGGTCCATCCCTAAGGCAGGCCATAGAAGGGCCGTTTATCGGCTGAATTTTTGGCCAATAAACAAAAAATCGATCGCCTCTGTTGCCGATGCTGCCACCCATGTCCACGAAAAACAGCCGTTTTTTGTGGATTTTCCAGCATGACCGATAAAAATAAATGAGATCCGTGAAAAACGGCTGACGGGCTGGGCCCACTCACGGCGTGATTATTGGCCGATTTTTCGTGCGGACGAAAATTCAGCCGATAAACGACCTGTCTATGGCCTGCCTAAGTTGGGCAACCTTACTGAACTCATACCCCTTTATGCAGGAGGCATAAAGGGGTATGAACGCTTCATCAAAATTTGCCAAAATCTTGGCTGTCAGAACAGCCTGAGATTCCGACAACCAAAGGCTTTGGGATACTACTGCAGGTACTGTATGTGCACCTCTAGCTACATGCATTGGTTATCCCGGTCAATGACAGGGTCTCTTTACCAATTTCTATTATGTTTCTAGGGAAAGGTACATGAAAATCAGCATTTGGTCAGCTGCTGAATATTTAGCCCTTGAAACCAAAGCCAAAAGGGACTGTAAGGCCCATTTCACACGGGCGGTTAGATTTCAGCTTTTATCTGCGGTTAGAGAAACGTATTTACCGCATCTAAATGCAGACAATGCATTCCTATGGCTCCATTCACATGCTGAGTTTAGCAATGTTTTCCTAACATACGATTTTACGCATTTAGGAAAAATAAAATTGGCAGCGTCCAGAAGCGATGCACCCCAGCTACTTGTACATGAACGCAGTTAATCGCAGTACAAAGAAAATAAGTAAACAGTTGCTATAGAAAAGGCAAGAATTTACTACCGCAGTTAAACGCAGCCACATGTAATCGCTGATAAACACAAGTGATCTCTATGCCAGGAGTGTTGGAATTCAAAAATGAAAAAAAAAAACCATGCATTTACAAGCAGCAGAACAACCACCCATGTGAAAGAGGCCTACCAAGGGTATTACTTTCACTTTGAGATGTGGTTGATACTCGTGGAGTGCGGCTCAGGGTTTGTATTGCTGTTGATGGATGGAGCAGGACATGCACCTTGAAGGGCCGGGACCTGGAGCTGAGAGAGAGCCGGTAGGGATAGTATGCAGGAGGATTTGAGCGGCGCCATATCAGTCGAGTATGGTCACTTACTTTATATTTCCTATATGTTCACATTCACATAGCTTAACTTAAATATATAGATTTACAAATTATTACTTACTTTTTTACTTTATCCTCTTTGGCTTTCCTCTTCTATGTAATGTTAAAAAGAGGCCTGTGTTGTTAATGCTAATTAACCTTGTCCGTGTTGGCAGACCTCATTATCAGTTGTAAACTAGATATGCACACTATTTGCCCTAAGAAAAGGTTATCTTGTTCATGGCTTGGGTGGTACATTGAATGTTAATGGCCATTTAAAAAAAGAGTCCCTTCAGTTTTGCACACACACTATACAAAATAAATACACACACATAATATATATATATATATATATATATTATAAATACACGAGCACACACAATATATACATTCTAAATACATATATAACACACACACCAGCCTCTTTATTAGGTACACCTGTTCAACTGCTTGGTAACACAAATTGCAGATTGATAATCAGCCAATCACATGGCAGCTCCTCAATGCATTAAGATATCTAGATGTGGTGAAGACAACTTGCTGAAGTTCAAACCGAGCAGCAGAATAGGGAAGAAAGGGGAATTATGACCTTTGAACGTGGCATGGTTGTTGGTGCCAGACGGGCTGGTCTGAGTATTTTAAAAATTGCTGATCTACTGGGATTTTCATGCACAACCATTTCTAGGGTTTACAGAGATTGGTCCGAAAAAGAGAAAATATCCAGTGAGCAGAAGTTGTGAGGATGAAAATGCCTTGTTGATGTCAGAGGTCAGAGGAGAATGGGCAGACTGGTTTGAGATGATGGAAAGGCAACAGTAACTCATGTCAATATGGACCAAAATCTCTTATGAATATTTCCAACACCTTGTTGAATCTATGCCAGGAAGAATTAAGTTCTGAAAGCAAAAGGGGGTCCGACCCGGTGCTAGCAAGGTTCACCTAATACAGTGGCCTGTGAGTGTATATACACACCGTATATAAAAAACCCCAATTACAAAAAAGTTTGGACACTATGTAAAACCTCCATAAAAGCAGAACACAATGATCTGCAAATCTGATTTATATGCCTAAACATTACTACATTATAAATTTTACTTTAATGCATTTATTCCAGTTTTGGGCTCATCTGCAGCGGCTCTCTCCCTTCTCCCCGCTCTCACAGGCTTGGCTCCCAATGCTGTCAGGGAGCAGGAGCCGGGCCGAGCAGCAGTGTCTGTGTCTATAGACACAGGCAGCACGGCAAGGGATCGATCTTGCAGGTGTGCCAACATTGGAGGTGGAGGAGCCAGGGGCATCAGTAGGGGACCCGAGAAGAGGAGGTTCGGGGCCGCTCTGTGAATTTCCTTTGCACAGAGCAGGTAAGTGTAAACCTGTTTTTTATTTTAAAAAGATTAAAAAATAGAGTTTACAATCACTTTAATCTCCTCTGTGAGTAATGAAGCTGGAAGCAATGAGGATTTGGTTTAACTCCTTCCCCATGATCAAGCATGATCTGTGCTTGATTAGCTGTAGTGGAAGGCAAGGTGGACAAGGGAGGGGGGTTAATGAGACTCCTGATGTTCTCCATAGAAAGAACCTGTTGCCTGCCCATGCTATTAAATCCAGGGCTTATTTAGCCCCCATGTGATGGCTATAAAGTTGAAGCGATAATAAACCCAAAACTAAAAATGTCATAAATTGCAGCTTACCAATTATTAGGGAAACAAGAAAAGTAATGCAGCCACCACATCTGTCTGTTTTACCTGGTGATCTGGCCAGTAATACACCTGTATTAGAGTGCCCCCACTCTGGATAAAGGAGCACAGAAGGCACATCAGACAACAGCATTGTCAGTCTGGTGGGAGGGGAGCGTTAAATGTACTAGTAGATTTAAATACACTAAACAAATGGAAGACAAACTGCAGCTATAACACTTTATAAGCAATTACAGCAAACCATTTTTTTCCTTTTTGGGATAAAGCTTTTACATGAATAAATAAAAGCTGATCATTGTAATCAGCCCTGCCAGTGTTAAGTGGCTTTTCTCAACAATGTAAGCTGATATATTCTTCTGAAGAGCTCATGCTTCTGAAAAACAACAGACTTGTTGGCTGGATCACCAGGTGAAAATAGAAGAAAGCCTAAAGAAGAAACCGAATGCAGCCATTACATCCAAGAATTGGTAGGCTGCAATATATAAATGTTTGCTTTTGGGTTTAATACTGCTTTAGGTAAAATAATAAAATCAAGGAAAAAAAATTGAAAGGACCCCCGTCCCCTCTATGCGCATACACAAATGCAAACATGCATGTAGAACCCGCACATGTAATTAAGCAGATATTACCTCATACATGTGAGGTATCACTGCGAACATCAGACTGAGAGAAGGAAGGAATTCATGGTTATCTCTGAGTTGATAACCTGTAATAATTATGGGCACTGTAGTGTTTTGCTGTTTCATGAGCACGTACAATCATGAGTATTAACATTTTTAATATCTGTTTACTCGATGCAACCCCATCTTTTTTATTCTACAAAAAAAATTGTTAACGTGTTTGTGTGGGCTAAAATTCATTTTGTTGGATTTTTTTCCAAAGATCTGTGTTGAATGAACAGTTACATAAATATCATACAACATAAAAAATTTAAACTTTCGAAAATATTCAATTATTTGGGGCTTTTAAGTATTTTTTGGAAAAGAAATGCTGATTTTAACATGTGCGTGAAAGATTTTAAAAATTGCCCCAGAAATGAACCGGTTAAAAAAAATGTTTGTAGTGTTTCCTGCGAGTGTGTTCTGTGTTCTCTGCAGCTTTTTATACATTTCTCGTTCTTGTTAACAATGCAATTTTCTGCTCTGTACCGTTGCAGGAGTCCATGGGGAAGAGCAGCGATGGTAAAGCATATGTGATCACAGGCATGTGGAACCCAAACGTCCCTGCATTTCAAGCACTCAATGAGGAAACTTCGAAAGGTACGATTTCATGTGACAGAAGACAGAACACGCCGAGTGTGCCTTGTGTACAGAGTTCTGATGAATAGACTCAATCCAATCTTTATAGTTGATTCTTTTCTCTGGGGGTTCCCAGTGTTTTGCGTTAACTAAGTGTTAGTTGTTATACAAGATACTGAACAGTATTTTCAAACAAATGTTTGTGAATGACAAAAGAATAGGGTAACACCCCAAGAAACGTTTTGCTAACATATATTGAATAATTTTATACTTACTTTGGTGGTTCTGCACATTGATCTACTGTAGAGTGGGTCTCCAAACTATGGCCCATGGGCATTGGGTCAGTGGTGTGTCCTCAGTGTGCACAGATTGGGGATTAAGGTCAGTAGACACTGGCCATGTTCTCCACTTGAAACCAACCAACCTGCCCAGGGGATCTGATGTAAGGGAGACTTTTATGGGGACCCTGATGTAAGAGGGGACTCTAATGGTAACCCCAGTATAAGGGGTGATCATAATGTAAGGAGGACTCCGATGGAGACTCTGATGTAAATGGGAACTCTAATGTAAGGGGGACTCTGATGGGGGCTGTGATGTTTGGGGAACTCTGGTGGGGACCCTGACGTACGGGTACTATGATAGGGATCCTGATGTAAAGGGTCCTCCTAATGAGGATTTTTTTTTTGGTGCTGTGAATACAGTTGTGCTCAAACGTTTGCATACCCTGGCAAATATTGTGATATTTTGGCATTGATATTGAAAATATAACTGATCATGCCAAAAAACTGTTTTTTATTTAAAGTGTTACTAAACCCATGACCTTGCATTTACGATATCTGGTCTCCCACAATACACACAACATGGAAATGCAGTTATTGCAGTAAATATAAACTTCTAAATACCTTTCTCATCAGCAGTATATATCAGTCTTTTGACATCTATCAGTGTCCAGCTGAGCACTAGTTAAAGCTTGAAGGAGGAGTTTTCATTCTGTTTGGACTGTCCTATGAGGCTGAATGAGCCCTGATCCTCTGTCTGGACAGTGCTGATTGACCCTGTGCTGATCACATGCACCAAAGAAAAAAGACCTCTCTAGCTATACACACTAAACTGAGCATGTGCAGAGTGCCTCCTAGGACTCTATACTAGCAGCAGATGGATTGGGGACAGTAGAAGGGGAGGATCAGCGAAGTCAGAATCAAACAAGCTTTTTTTTTTTTTTTTTTTTTTTGCACAATTCAGAGGATTAACCCCTTAGGTTCCACACAGAGTATAACAAGCATACTTTTACTGCATATACAGACTGATTTTACTGTTGTAGATTTATTAACACTTTAACGATAGTGATCATATGAAGCCATTTATTATCACATAGTTTTTCAGCTCCTTTTTATCATAATGGTATCAGAAATCACCCAAATGGCCCTGATCAAAAGTTTACATACCTTGGAATGTGTGGCCTTAGTACAGACACATAAGGTGACACACACAGGTTAAAATGGCAATTAAAGGTTAATTTTCCACATCTGCGACTTTTTAAATTGCAATTAGTGTCTGTGTATAAATATTAAATGAGTTTGTTAGCTCTCACATGGATACACTGAGCAGGGGGAGCAGAAAAGAATTGTCAAAAGACCTGGTAGTGGAACGTTTCAAAAGATGGAAAAGGATATAAAAAGATTTCCAAAGCCTTGAATATGCCAGTCAGTACCATTCAATCACTTATTAAGAAGTGGAAAATTGGGGGATCTCTTGATACCAAGCCAAGGACAGGTAGACCAAGAAAGATTACAGCCACAACTGCCAGAAGAATTGTTCGGGATCTAAAGAAAAACCCACAGGTAACCTCAGGAGAAATACCGGCTGCTCTGGAAAAAGATGGTGTGGTTGCTCCAAGTAGCACAGTATGACAATACCTGAACAAAAATGAGCTTGCATGGTCAAGTTGCCAGAAAGGCACCTTTACAGCGCCAATGCCACAAAAAGCCCAGCTTCTGGCATGCTGTAATCTGGAGTGACGAGACCAAAATAGAGCTTTATGGTCACAACCATAAACGTTACATTTGGAGAAGGCCCAACATGGCCTAACAAGAATATCATCTCCACTGTGAAGCATGATGGTGGTTCACTGATGATTTTGGTGGTGTGTGAGCTCTAAAGGCATGGGGAATCTTGTGAAAATGGATGGCAAGATGAATGCAGCATGTTTTCAGAAAATACTGGCAGACAGTTTTCATTCTTCTGCATAAAAGCTGTGTATGGGACGCTCTTTGACCTTCGAGCAAGACATTGACCCTAAGCAGAAAGCCAAGTTGACTCTCCAGCGTTTACAGCAGAAAAGGGTGAAGGTTCTGGAATGACCATCACAGTCTCCTGACCTTAATATCATCTCTAGGGAGATCTCAAGTGTGTGGTTCATGCAAGACAAGCATCGACTTTGCATGACCTGAAGGCATTTTGTCAGGAAGAATTGGCAGCTATACCACCTCCAAGAATTTGGGCCTCATAGACAACTATTACAAAAGACTGCACACTGTCATTGATGCCAGAGGGGGCAATACACAGTATTAAAAACTAAGGGTATGCAGACTTTTGAACAGGGGTCATTTCATTTATTTACTTGTTGCCATGTTTTGTTTCCTGATTGGGCCATTGACCTACAGCTTAATACGATCCCTTAAGAAATTAAAGAAATGTATTTTGCCTGCTCACTCATGTTTTCTTTAAAAATGGTACATACTGTATACTCTCTAGGGGTATGCAAACTTTTGAGCACAACTGTATCTGTAAAATATACAGTATGGCCTTTGTATTGAAAAGTTTGGTGATCCTTGCTCTGTTTTTTTTCTCAACCTTTTTCCAGTCAAGGCACCCACAATAAAGTTTTGAACAATCTTGAGGCACCCTTTAAAAATATGGAGTCTCAAGGCACCTCATTCTAAAATGTAAAAAACTATTCTAATAGTTTTATCTAACGCAGCAACATCCACACATGGAGGACACCCAGTGTTAGAGTGAATTTCTTCTTCCAAAGTGAATACACTTTTGCACACTGATACTGAATAGTATTCCAATGTTTCCCTCCTAGTTTCTTTCTATCACTCAGCTAATTTTCCCCCATTACTGACAGAGAGGGGCAGGGGAGGGTCAAACAAGGATGCCGTGCAGGCGACCGACATCCTCCATATCAACTGATGGTGTCATTGGTTGTTAGGACACCGGCGGCTAGAAGGTTGTTGTGGTGCACAATGAAAACTATGGCTTTGTGTAACTAAAAGGTAGACTTGATCCCTCTGCTGGGTTGTATTAAATTTGTGGGCAGTTTTTAGGCATTTTGCCAAGACACCCCTTTAGAAGCGTCAAGGCACCCTGGTTGAAAAAGGCTGCTCTAGTATATGGCCTTAGCAGAGCGAATGAGAGTTTAAGTGTAACGTCAAAGTCTCCGTTTCAACAACTGTTTCAACATCTCATTTGAGAATTCAGTTATATTGTTTGTATATGCATATCACTGTTTCAGATGATAAATTTGTGTTTTTATTGGGATTTAATGTGGTAATTTAAAGTGAATCTAAACCAAAGAATAAAAATGTAACCTATTGCACATTGAAGCTTACTAGTGGCTGGGAGGTGGCTGTGTTCACTTTCTTTTTATTTTTTACTGCGTGATCCTGCCAGCAACACATTCCCTGTACTAGGGTGACATTATTCATTCACTGTACTGTATCTGTGGAGGAACAACATTGTCCCTAGGAAGGGAAGTGCACCCCATTCTTTGTAGTACATGGAAAATGTAGTAAATGGAACAGGACTTGTATCACTGGATTTCTGGCAGGATCAACAGGTATTTTTTTACCCCTATCGAACACATATAAAACTTTCAGTGGTGTGTTTAAAAGAGAAGTGTGGAATTGTTTTTTTTTACATTATACTTACAGGTCCGATGCAACATCTGTCCCCCCTGCCGGCTCTAAGTGTGAGGACTCGGCAATCACATGATTGCTAATCTCTGAGTTCCAACAGCCACTAAGAGCAGAGAGTGGTGACTGTCAGTCACCTCTGTTTGCTCTGCCCCTTATTCCCCCTTGCTTTCTGAAGCGCTGGGCTGTGGAGGGGGAAGGAGGTGCTGGCTCAGGCTCTCAGGTGAGCCAGGTGCCACTGCAGACTCTGGGGTGAATCCCGACTTTAAAGTCGGGATCTTTCCCCAGCTTTTACCGGATGAGTGATGTCAGCCGACAGCAGTCTTCAGTCCGCTGTCAACTGAAAACGGGTCACAGGAGTGCAGAACAAACCGCACTCCTATGATCCACAGGAAAAGTACAGCCAAAAGAGCTTGGGCTGTACTTCTCCCTTCACAGACCACGAGGGACCAATGGGAGACATTTACTGTATGAGTTGCCATACACCTTAAAGTGCACGATTCATGGTGGCTCCCTTTTTACACCCTTTCCCTCAGATAAACGAGTGTACATGACAGTTGCTGTAGACATGGTGGTAACGGAGGTGGTAGAGCCTGTCCGGTTCCTGCTGGAGACTGTGGTCCGGGTGTACCCCACAAACGAGCGATTCTGGTATTTCAGCCGCAAAACCTTCACAGAGACCTTCTATTTAAAGCTGAAACAGGTACGTGGAGCTTTAATAGTTCTTTCTCATCTTGTTGCATAGAGTCAGGCACATGGTTTCCTTTTTTTTTACCTTTGATGTGATCATGTCCTTCTTTTTACACAAACATTTCAAATAAGCACAGCTTGCAGCTTCAGATCAAGTGTTAATGTGGAGGGAATCTGCTTTCACATATCAAATGATCTGTAGGTTTGTTTTTGTACAAAGGTTCCCATTATTATTGGCAACCTGCTATCCAGCTCTTATGTTAACACTCACATAATAGGCAAGATCTCTTTCAAATGCTCAGTTTGTAGTATACATTGTGTAGAAAATATAATCAGGGTACTCGGGCTGTATCTGTGCGCTATTGCTATATATTAATAAAGAATAACAAGCTTTTGGTTTTGAAAAGGCTTAGAAAGAGTATTCAAAGGAATTTATATTTCTGCTAGTTAGTGTCCCCTGTTCTGAATGGCTTGATTGGGTCTCAAGGTAGAATTCCAGGCAAAAGCCTAACTAGTCCTTTAGATTGTAAGCTCCATGAACAGGGCCCTCCTATTCCTTCTGTACTGAAATGTATTTTGATTGTACTGTTGTACTATTTACTATTGTACAGCGCTGCGCAAACTGTTGGTGCTCTATAAATCCTATATAATAATAGTCTTAAAAATGCTCCCTTTCCCCTCCTAACACATATTCTGAGTAACCCATGTAAGAAAGATCTGTATACTTTAGGTCGATCCAGTCATGTGATCCAGCTCCCCGGTGTCAGTTAATGACGGTTGCAGAGGAGAGGAGGGAGCACTGACAATGGATGGGTCATAGAGCGGGTGACATCCCCACTCCCAGGCATGAAAATAGGAAAGCATACAGATTTTTTTCTTACAGATGTAAGGAGAGGGGGAGGATGTGGGTGTTTTTTTTTTTTTTTTGTTTTTTTTTGTAGAAATCATACTTACCTAGGTGGATGCAGCATCGATCCCCCACCGTCTCTAATACTGAGAAATAAACGATCAAAGACCACTGATCGCTAAGTTCTCAGTGCTCCGTGGACAGAGAGCTGTTGACTGTCGTCCATCCTCCCCGCTCCGGGATCACTGGACCACTGGGCAGTTAAGGGGCAGGAGCAACTGGCTCAGGCTCTTAGCAGATTGTTGAGAGGCTGAGCCAGGTTCCGGTCCAGGCTCCTAGGTGGATCCCGATCATATTGTCAGGATTTTTCCCCAGCCTGGACCAGCTCTGTGTTGTCAGCTGATAACGAGCTTCAGCCAGCTGTCGGCTAAACATGGGTCACAGGCGTGCAGAACAAACCGCAGTCCGAGCCACGCCGTGTGTGTTTGTGGATGCACACAGCCCGGCTCGGGAGCATGCCCTCATGGGTGCCCCTATAGTAAGGTGCTTGCTATGTGGGAGCAAAAGCAGAAGAGGAGGAGCTGAGAGTCCCGGCGGGGACCCTAGAATCAGGGCCGCTCTGTGCAATACCCTTGCACAGAGAAGGTAAGTATGACATGTTTATTATTTTAATTAAAAAAGAAAGGTTTGCTATCACTTTGATAAACACTTTTCAGAACAATTCTGTCAGCTGTTTGTAAACCGTATGTTTATATTTGTAAATCTGGCATACCTCTCTATTCTTGTTTTAGGCTTGTCTGTTTTCTTGGTTTCTAAGGGCTTATTCACATGGGTGGCCAGAGGGGCAGTAAAAGCAGGTGGTTGAGCCACAGCTTTACTTCCTTCTGATTGCCCATGTATACACAGTAGTACAGCTGCTTCGGGCTGTACCTATGCCACAGCCATGGCAAAACGGCGGCACTGCTGACTCAAGTGAATCGGGCCATTCTGCAACTGTACTTCCCTGTTCCTGGTTGCAACACGATGGGTCGGTATTTTGAGGGCTAAAACAGACAATGAAGAGCTAACATATTGCTTCCTAACTGCATGTCAAACATCTCTGAAATGTGGTCCAACACAGATCGCTTTTCAGAGGAGCACAAGCACTGCCACACATGTGAATCAATCCTTAGACACACTGTCACCTTGTCTAATCTATCCAAAATAAAAAAAAAAAGGTTTTGGCTTTAAAATAACTCAGTTCCACTTTCAGAAAATATAAACTTTTCTAGGAGTACATCAGACTTGGCATTTATGTACTGCTTATGGACTGTAACTTATGCAGTACATACAATCTGATTGTACAATCTCCTTTAGTTCTCTCATCAATTGTGTATTATTATTATTGGATACAAATTAAATGGGTTGCTCAGGGTGCTCCTTAGGGCTCACGCACATTAGTGCATTTGCCTGTAAAGCGTAAACGATCGTATTTTAGTGCCCAGGAGAGCCTGTTGCTGTGTACAGCCGCCCATAGACATGAATGGGTGAGGACAGCTGTACACAGATACTTAAATGGATGCATGCGCACAGACGTATTGTCTCGAACACAAACTATCTGCATTCAGGACATTACATCTGTGCGCATAAACCTCTTTATGAAGAGAGTTGCGAATAGCATACAGCCAGCTTCACCCATTCATGTCTGTGGGTGGCTGTACAAAGCACCAGGGGTCCTGGGCACTAAAATGATGTCATACATTGCATTTTGGTAATTCTAAAACCAACCACACACATTATAATCTAAATGTACAGTTTTCATGCATTCACTTTTGGACTTTGGAAAATGTAGTAGGCCCCTGCATCAGGAAATTATCAGTAAATCTAAAGGTGATTGTACAGTCAGATGGTAACGTGTATGGTCAGCTAAAATGGGATTTTGCAGAAATTGTATAACCACATTGTAAACTGTGTGGCTGACTTAATTTGTACTTTTAATGGCACAGCTTTCACTGACTTCCAATCACCTTCATCTAGGGCCTGCCTTGATGAAGGTGACAAATGGTTTTGTCTGTCTGCATAGGAGTTTAGCTGATCTGCATATTTTATTTATTTATTTATTTATTTCAGGTACTTATATAGTGCTGTCAATTTACGCAGCGCTTTACACATATATATTGTACATTCACATCAGTCCCTAACCCTCAAGGGGTGTACAATCTAAGGTCCCTAACTCAGATTCATACATACACATATTAGGGCAATTTAGACAGGATCCAATTAACCTACCAGCATGTCTTTGGAGTGTGGGAGGAAACTGGAGTACCCGGAGGAAACCCACGCAGGCACAGGGAGAACATGCATACTCCAGGCAGGTGGTGCCGTGGCTGGGATTCGAACCAATGACCCTAGTACTGCCAGGCGGAAGTGCTAACCATTTAGCCACTGTGCTGCCCCATGACAGCCCAACCAGCTGCAAAAACAAAACTGTCAGTCAGGTATACTTGCTGATCTAAACACATCTGACATTACGAACTATAAAAAAACATTGTTGAATCCAATGTTCTTATTATATACTTTTTTCACCAACTATTTGCTTTTTAAAAATGCATTTCATACTTTTTTTTTTTACACGCAATTTTCTCTGTATTTCTTTAGTCTGGGAGTAAAGGGGCTGGCGATGCAATCTATGAAGTTTTGAGCTTGCAGCGGCAGTCAGAAATCGCTGAGGCTCCTACCAGCCCAACAAGCACAAGTGGAGTTATGTCTCCACAGGAAGAGGAGGACCCAGAAGAAGGTAAGTGACTTTTTTGCTTTCTCCCATGGAAAGTATGCTATGGCTGATGATACACTTTATAGTCTGACTATACAATCTCCCTTAGCCCCAGTTAACACTGATGCAGTGCGGGTTTCGCAGCAATTCCTGTGCGTTTCCCGCACCGCATCACATGCGCACTCCGTTAATGGGAACTGTTGCGGGTATCTTTGTTAATGTGTTACTAAACCCAGGACCCTGTATTCACTATATCTGGTCTCCCACAGTGCACAGAACATGGAAGTATACTCATCAACAGTTAGAGCAGTCTTGTGACTTCTATCAGTATCCAGCCGAGCACAGGTTACAGATTATAGGAGTTTTAATTTTGCTCTAGGAGGATGCAGAACTCCTGACATCTGTCTGGACAGTCCTGATTGGCCCTGTGCTGATTACATGCACTCTCCCAAGAAAAAAAAAAAACCTTTCTAGCAATACACTCCAAATTCAGCATGTTAAGAGTGACTCCACACATATGTCTTATCAGGAGATAAGAGGGGGACACTGGAAGAACATTTTTACACCATGCAGAGGATTAACCCCTTAGGTTCTACAGTGAGTATAACAAGCACGCTTTACTGCATATACAGACTGATTTTACTGTTGTGGGTTTAGTAACACTTTAAGTTAATGTCACCCCAAAAACAATTTGCAAAGGGCAGTGCGAATGGTTGAATTGGATCGCATGAGCTTCGATTCCAGTGTGGCAAAAAAAGTTGCATGCACTTTTTTGTGCAGGTGAGGTGCAATTTGAGCCATACAAAATGAATGGGCTCAGATTGCAGTGCAAAGAATCGCATGTGATCTTTACAGGAATGCGGTACTATTCCTTTCTGAATCGCATGTGGTTTCCCGCACCACATCATTGTGAACCAGCTACTAGATCTACTAGTCACTGTGTGGTGCAAGAGCTATGCGAGTTCCCCGTGAGGGCATAAGGGCTCATTCACAAAGCTAACACATTAAGATAGGGGTCTGTATTTTGACAGGTGAACATTATTTTCAAGCCATTTTTTTAGAGAAAATTAGGTTGGAAAATTAGTCACATGGCTAAAAATAAAAATCTTTACCATAGTGTTAAAGCTTTGAAAATTGAGTCTTAAGTTTGTAAAGCTATGAGTTCCCTTGAACCATTTT
Organism: Staurois parvus; assembly: GCF_062004578.1. Lineage (NCBI taxonomy): Eukaryota > Metazoa > Chordata > Amphibia > Anura > Ranidae > Staurois > Staurois parvus. The sequence goes on from NW_028317962.1 coordinate 7,032,160, forward strand.
AATAAAATAAATATGATAATATCTGTATAACATAATCATTTCTTTTGTAGAAAGTGACAGTGAACTCTGGAGTGGCTCCGGTGACGTTTCCAAAGAATGTCCAGAGAAGATATTGGGATGTTGGGGTCAGCTGCTTCTCAAATGGTCAGTTGGTTTTTTACTTTGGTTTCCCATAAGATTCATAATGCTCAATTTACAAAGCTTTAACACAAGGACAAGGATCTGTATTTTATCTAAGTGACAGTTATTTTCAAAACTCATTGGGCTCAGCTGAAAATAAATGTCACTTTTGGAAAATATATTCCTTATTCGTGGTGTGCAAGTGTGGTTTGTGGATTGAGCCTATGACAATATAGCTGTGTTTGAAGCTCAGGGTGATTGAGCTGTGTGACTGCGTGACCAAACTGTCTTCGTTAACCTTTACTGCCATTGCTGAACTTTTCTCCTGAAAATGCTGATCTCACTGTTTAAATCTTTTCTAAACCAGCAACCTAGAATAAGAATGCAAATATGAATAAGAATGCAAAATATTGAGTGATAATGATTTGTGGGGAAATTTGTCAGACACTGAAAACGATTTTGCGACTTTGCTCAGCGATGTGCGAATTTGCCTCTGTATTTCAAATTTCAGTGTTTTTGGTTTGATTATATTATTGAATTAAATTTATTATTATATTATTTTTTTATGATTATTTATTAAATTATAATTTATGATTTCGTGTTTCAAATTTTATCATCCCCGGGATGTGTACTAGACACTTGTTCGGACAGATTTCAGTGAGTTATTCCTAAAAATTACAGCCTACAATAAAAAACTACATATTTCCATGCAAAAAAATGGTACCGCTTTCAGCACAAAAAATCGGAAAGAATCATACCGCCGAGGAGGTTAACAGTAAATGCTATGTTCACCGGGAAGGTGGAATTATGCTTTAAAGTGATATTAACCTCCCTAGCGGTCTGATTATGTCCATATTTCTGTGCTCAAAGCGGTACATTTTTATGCATGGAAATATGTTTTTTTTTTTTTTTATTGTAGGCCTGTAATTTTTAGGAATAACTCACTGAAATCTGTCTGAACAAGAGTCTAGTAAACATTCCGGGTAGGATAAAACTTGAAACATGAAACCATAAATTATAATTTAATAAATAATCATAAAAAATAATAATATAAGATGGTTACGCTCGGAAGAGCAGGGCCCTCGAACCCCTCGTGTAGTGTATTGTTACTGTCTTGTCTCATGTTCTGTCCCCCTTGCTACTGTACAGCGCTGAGCATACCCTTTGGTGCTATATAAATACTGTATAATAATAATAATAATAAATTTAATTCAATATTATAATCAAACCAAAAACACTGAAATTTGAAATATAACGCCAAGTTTGCACATCACTGAGCAAAGTCGCAAAATCGTTTTCAGTGTCTGATGATGAATTTCCCCACGAATCATTATCACTCAATTCTGCAAGTGGTTCTAATTTACTATCGCTGTTCTCTAGTTGGTCTAAAACCGCTTTTGACCTAAAGGGACGCTTTTTGGACACCATGGACGTTTCTCGGTTTCCAGGCAGAAAGAACAGTACAAATGCAGGCAGGGCACAGGACAAAGCACTCGGGACAAAATGTATGTGAAATGGTTTGATACAGTAATGTTTTACTATGTGATTTTAGTGAATGTCACCTTTTGTCATTTTCAAATTTCCTGCCGTTCTGTCCCCCTGTACATCCCGACACTCGCAGGGAACGGAACCCAGATGACAGATGCCGGCATCCGCCTGATTACATTGCCAGGGACATCGCGGGAGCGCAGGACAAGGTAAGTGAAGAACAGATCCTGGAGCAGCGCCGCATGGTAAGCCCGAGTGTAGCTCGTGGTTACCTCTTGTGGTACTGAAACTTTACCCTGAGCTACACTCGGGAATACCGCCAGGGAGGTTAAAGCTTTGTTTAAAAAAAGAAAAAAAAAGTCATACTCAATAGAATTGCACAGGATGGCCCCGAACCTCCTCTCGGGTCCCCCACCGGTGCTTCTGGCTCCTCCCACTTGACTAGTGCCCCCAGTAGAAAGCTGCTTGCTATGGTGGGACTGGTACATGCTTGCTCCCGAGCCCAGCTCTATATGTCTGTGAAACACATAGAGCCTTGGCTCGGCCCCACCCTCCACCAATGAGGAGAGAGACAATCGGGACAGATGAGGCTCCTGTGCACATTGTGTGGGCTCAGGTGAGTATTGAGTTTGGGGGGAGCTGCACACAGAAGGTCTTTTACCTTCAATGCGTAAACAAACCTTCAGCCTCTAGGATACTTTCACACTGATCAGTAGCAAAAACGCATGTGCGTTTTTACCACAATTTTACCATGTTTTTGGTGCATTTTACACAGGACAAAATGCAATGCGGGTGTATTTTTTTATGCATTTTTTGCCACGTTTTCCATGCATTTAAATAAGAATGTGCATGGAAAACGGGTCAGTGTGAAGAGTTGGATAGGATTACATGGTCACACGTTTTGTTCTGCTTTTTTTAACGGAAAAGTGGAATAAAAATGGACCGGTGTGAAAGCAGCCTTACAACCACTTTAAGTAAATATCATCAATATGGTTGATTTCTTCCTTTTTCTTCTGCTACTGCATTCAAAGTAGGTATTTTATTTGGGAAGTGAATTAACACAACAGTACAAAACATCTTTGTTAATCACTGTGAGACTCAGCCTGCGGTGTGTGAAATGAAATCATATATTGAAGCATGTTAGCCGCTCTTTCACTTTGTCTTTTGATTAGATGTTAACTGAATACTAACCTCCCCTGCAGCACACTCTGACTAATACATTGTTTATCACACCTGCACAATTAGATTTCCCTCTCACTTGTCTCTGTTCAGCGGGGATTGTCATTGGTTCTGAAATAAACACTTATTATTACTTTATTAGTACCTCAGGAGTATGGTGTGTGCCTTCTAAATAAAACAATTGTGAGTATATTTTTGGAATTTCTCCTACGTTCTAAAGGTGGTGAATATAAAAAGAGCTAATTACATCATAGAAATTGACCGGGTAACAGCCAAGTAGCAATCCCCGAAACAGAAGGGCACAAACTGGGAGAGGGAGGAGCAGGACAGGGAGTCTAAAATATTAGAAATATCTTGCGAGCCAGAAAATGAACAAAAACTCCTTATTAATACACTCTAATGCTGGATCGCAAACCTCTAGCACATAACTACCAAATGTGATAAACCGCAAAAAATAAATCTATAGTGTTGCGCTCCCAATCCTTAAATCAATATTTTGTTATTTGAATATGATCTCTATAATAAAGATCACAATAATTAAGAATGATGTGTGTAAATAAACATAAATACTAATATTCTTAAACTTTGAATTGATACAAATAAATAATGTGCATGAAAAATGAATAATGACAATAAATCACTAAAAAATTATTTAAATAAATATAAAAAATAAAAAATAAAATATAAAGATAAAAATAAAGATAATGTCCCAAAAAGTGACTTTGTGCTGGAAAATCTTCAATCTAAAATAATTGTAAATCGGTGACTGCTTGTGAATCCTCCCTCCAGTGAAGATGTGCGCTCACCTCATGAGAAGCCTGCAATTAGGCTATAAAAGCTTGCGGTTCACCTCCTTTGGAACCTACTAGTTTAGAACTCCTGCTTGAAGATAGGATGAATCTCCTCTCCAGAGGGTGCAACTCCTCTATACTTTCATCTCCATGCGATTCTCCACATATAAAAAAGATCTCGACATGGTGCTTTATCTTTTATATAAGTATGCCTTTTATTTGCTTATGATATGGCACTCACATATAAAGTGTGCGGATAGTGGTAGCACAAATGCAATCCCAAACCGCCGCTGATTGTCGGAGCTGTGTACTCGTGGTCCGGCAAACAAACTGACTCCCTCCGAGTGACATTGCAGTCCCACCCCTACGCGTCAAATCCCCCTGATGAAGCCACGTGACCAGTGGCGTAACGCGTAGGGGTGGGACTGCAACGTCACTCGGAGGGAGTCAGTTTGTTTGCCGGACCACGAGTACACAGCTCCGACAATCAGCGGCGGTTTGGGATTGCATTTGTGCTACCACTATCCGCACACTTTATATGTGAGTGCCATATCATAAGCAAATAAAAGGCATACTTATATAAAAGATAAAGCACCATGTCGAGATCTTTTTTATATGTGGAGAATCGCATGGAGATGAAAGTATAGAGGAGTTGCACACTCTGGAGAGGAGATTCATCCTATCTTCAAGCAGGAGTTCCAAACAAGCAGGTTCCAAAGGAGGTGAACCGCAAGCTTTTATAGCCTAATTGCAGGCTTCTCATGAGGTGAGCGCACATCTTCACTGGAGGGAGGATTCACAAGCAGTCACCGATTTACAATTATTTTAGATTGAAGATTTTCCAGCACAAAGTCACTTTTTGGGACATTATCTTTATTTTTATCTTTATATTTTATTTTTTATATTTATTTAAATAATTTTTTAGTGATTTATTGTCATTATTCATTTTTCATGCACATTATTTATTTGTATCAATTCAAAGTTTAAGAATATTAGTATTTATGTTTATTTACACACATCATTCTTAATTATTGTGATCTTTATTATAGAGATCATATTCAAATAACAAAATATTGATTTAAGGATTGGGAGCGCAACACTATAGATTTATTTTTTGAGGACAGGGAGTCAGTTAGTCACACCAACAAAACCAAAATGATACCCTAATAATAAAATAATACAATATGGCAAAAACAAACAAAGTGACATAAATATATATATGTGATAAAAAATCAGTGGATTGATCCCTCTCTGGGGATCTCAATATTAAGTGACATAAAATATATATACGTGCCAATAAATCAGTGGATTGATCCTCTCTGGGATCTCAAGTGAAAAAGTGATCACACCTGGTATAAAAAACCAGGAACCAATACACCCACTATCCAAAATCGGATCATACACAAAATAAAATAGAACACAAATAAGCGTGAATCCCTAAATAGGGATCAATAAATTCATGCAAATGATGGTGAAAATGAGAATGTGAACCCCTAACAGGGATCAACAATATCATGCAGATTGTGACAAATAAAGGCTAAATTAAGCAAAAAGTAAATAGTAACATAAAATAGATCCATAAATGTGGGATCAATTAAATACAATAGTGCCAAAAAACACACATACAAAAAGTATATTTATGAGCAGACACATCAAAATAAAAAAATAAGTGAACATATAATAGTCTGTAAACATAAAAAAAAACCAAAAATGAAAAAATAAAAAAAACTTAAAATAACCAAGTCCAAATAGGTGCATATGCACCAAAAACTTTCCAATTACTCCTAAGTGCAGGTGATATTGTGGATGTGCATCACCACCGATGGAAATAATCCGTATGTGGCTAAAATTCCCCCTCACCTCCTTGATGCGACCCTCAAAGGGCCAAAACGCTTATGTTATTTGAAGCCAGGAATCTTCACTGGTAATGGACACCTGCTCAGGTAGATGATATCCCCTCACTAGGAACAGCCAGGTCCCCTCCAGTATAAAGCAGCCAGCCACCAACTCACAGATAGGATAAAGATAAAAAGAAACCCCCCATAGTGTAAATCCATTTTAATAGGGACTCTCAAATACAGCACCGCCAAATGCCAACTCACATTTAGTAAGATTATAACAAGCTTTTCAAAAGACCTCATGCTAAAGGTGTACTTGCATGGGAGCTCATTGGGTGCAGCAAGATGGCGTCCGCGCCAGAAGTACGTCACCACACTCGCATCCTACGCGTTACATCACGCTGTCACGTGACTTTTTCGTCATACTGCTGCAAATGTACTGACATGGAATGTGCTGATAGAAATCGTGAGCATTGAGATGTCTTTATTAGTCTCCTGCTGCTCATTCATTGTCCATTCAGGAGCCTGGGATGGAGAGAGGACATTACTATTATTTTTAAAGGTACTTATATAACGCTGTCAATTTACGCAGCACTTTACATATTTATTGTACATTCACATTCGTCCCTAACCCTCAAGGGCCGCACAATCTAAGGCCCCTAACTTACATTCATACACATACTAGGGCCAATTTAGACAGGAGCCAATTCACCTACCAGCATGTCTTTGGAGTGTGGGAGGAAACCAGAGTACCCAGAGGAAACCCACGCAAGCACAGGGAGAGTGTGCAAACTGCAGGCAGGTGGTGCCATGGTTGGGATTAGAACCATCGACCCTAGTACTGCCAGGCGGAAGTGCTAGCCATTTAGCCACTGTGCTGCCCAGGACATCGCTGTGTCCCTTCTATAGTCTGCAACCATAACTAAGAAAGTGATGTCATCCTCCTAGCTCTGCTGTCTGGTACGGCTTTGTAAACCTCTAAACTGGAAAGTTAGAAATATGGCAGGTGAAACACTTTTGTATAGATGTTTGTCTGAAGTTCACCTAGTAATAGTCTACAATTGGGGTTTTACATGTTCTCTTAATGTGGAAATGTAAACACATAACACATACATACACCTATAATGGATGTATCATTTTCCATGGGTGCAAACTGTTTGTTTTATCTGTTCATTACTGGAATAATACATTCACTCTTTCAGTCTCCTCCTCAACACTTCTGAAAAGCTATCTAGTGGGGTTAGCTTTTCAGAGGGGCATCAAGGGCTGCTGCACGTGTGAATGAGCCCTAAAAGTAGAACTATGGGAAAAAATAAAAAATTACATGTAGATTGAGATATAATGGCTTCTGTGCCTAAATGACCATTTGAACCCTTGCTCCAGGCTGGGACACCCCAGCTGAATACATCTTGTGTTGACAGGCCACACTTAGAGTGGTACTTTGGTCTTTCAGGGGCTGGTTGAGCCTCATTCTGTATTGGATAGCCAAGGCTCAAATCCCTGGGCTGTCTTTAGCAGGCCATTCTTCCCAGCAGTTTTGGCATTCATAGGGGGTGGGATAAACTAAATAGCACAGCCATGGATGCTTAAATTGGTACTAAAGGCACGTTTTTTTTTTTACCTTAATGCATTCTATGCATTAAGGTAAAAAACATTTGGCAAGCAGCTCCTTCCCCCTATACTTATTGGAGCCCCTTCTTGATCCAGCAATGTGCACAAGAGCAGAGGCTTTCTCTGCTTTCTCTCTTCCCATTGGCTTAGGCACAGCAGTGGGAGCCGTTGACTCTCTCTGCTGTCAATCACACCCATTGAGGAGGGAGCTAGGTTGGGGTTGAGAGACACTTATAGACACACAGAGCCAGCTCAAGAGCGAACATGCACAGGTGTCCTCATAGCAAGCTGCTTGCTATGGGGGCACTTAGTGGGAGGAGGGGCCAGGAGCGCCGGTGGGGGACCCCAGAAGAGGAGGAATGAGGCTGCTCTGCTCAAATCCAGTGCACAGAGCAGGTAAGTATGACATGTTTGTAATTAAAAAAAAAATTAAAACTGAGCCTTTAGAACCACGGTCAGCTTTTATTCATGTGGCCTAAATAAAAACACTGTTGCTGTAAATGCTACTACTGTAGCTGGCCCTGTTCATCTAACTACACCTTGTCCACAGGGTGACAATGCTCTGTGATTTCATTGCACAGCAAACAACATTGTCATCCTTTTTTAACACCTTCCTGAAACTGTACACAAAAATGCAGCCTTACTGAAGTGGGCCTTCTTCCGTGGAGTCTCATATGTGCGTACATTGTACATATGTTTTGTTCTGGGATCATGCTGCGCAGTGCACTCTGAGCACAAAGACCAGGCTCTCAGCAAGAGTTCTGAACGATTGACAACCCGGTTTCCCGATTACCTGATCATGGTGATAGCCTCTGATTGGCTATCACAGCGATCATTCACTGCACAGCCCACCCCTCTGTGTTTTCTCCTCTGAATGGAGATTGCAAAACATGTATCTTTTAGGCTAGGTTCACATCTGTGCGGGTGGTGTCGCTGCGGATCTGCACAGAGAAATGTGGACCCGCGGGCAGATGCCATTAATTCTAATGGCATGCTGCCCGCACTGGAAAACGCAACCGTACTGGGAACTGAGGTTCCCATGCGGGCTGTGTTTTCGGAAGAAGTGCAGGGACTTCTTCCCTGCCTGTCACGGGGCATGAGAGTCCATTCAAATGGCCCGCATGGCCGCATGTATATGTGAACAGGGACTTACTCTTTGCTAGAGGAAAAAAGTAAACAAACAAAAGTGTGTGTTTAAAAAAGAAAAAAAAAAAAGACGCTAGGTCAGGGGTTGATCTAGGTCATTGTTATGGTTAAGTTTAGGGTCAGAATCAAATGTTGGAAAAAATTGTATTTTTTTTTTTTTTTAATTATTGTCAGTGTCAATGTGTTTTCGGTAGAATAAAAAAAAAAACATTATGCCACCATAGTTTCAGGACCGTACTACGGGTCAGGTGCAGGAGAATGTATTCTGGGTTGTTCTTTGGTGGTAGGTTATGGTAATAGCAACAAATATACAGGTAAATGTAAATAAATAAATGTAAATATATATATATATATATATATATATATATATATATATATCAATCATATCTAGCACTGTACTCCATAAGGACTGTTCACGTATTTCTATCATGCATTATTGCTCTGAATGCTGACATTGTTTGTCCATACCATACGACATATGTACTGGTACCTTTTTATAGTATACTGTTGTTCATTTATTTATATATATATATATATATATATATATATATATATATATATATATATATATATATATATATATATATATATATATATATATATATAATTTTTTTTTTTTTTTTGCTATTTTGAGAAATAAAACAAAAAAATCATTATCATTTACTACCATATGAAAGCCCAATTTGTCCTGAAAAAACAAGGTATAATCCACCTGGGTATATTTAATAGTTGTGATATGTACAGTTTTACAAACACATGCCAAACTTGTAAAATTGTGTTCAGGTGTCGGGATTTGTGTTACCTTGGTCATGAAAGGGTTATGGTAGTGGAATGGGGGGGGGGGGTGGCGGTGTAAGTGGAATGGTAGGATCCACATGTATTTAAACTATTTTATGGGGGGGAAGACTAAAAAAAAAGACCAAAAACCTAAAAAAAATAGCTTTTTATTGGCACGGATGAAAGCAAACAAGAACCCGAAAGTGTTAGTCCCAGCATTGTTTATTGCCCTCATTGCTGCGGTCAGTGCTGCTCTGTGTGAGCTCCAGCAGTCAGCCCCTGCTTGTCCTATGACAGTGCAGAGGCTGACTCCCAGGGCTCACCCTGCACATTTTATACTGGCAGCTGCTTTTACTGTTAGAAAACGCTTATATGACTGCCCTCCTCAGTGTTGTGCCAGCAGCAGGTATAGTGGAGGCAGGTGCCCTCTCTTATCACTGTACTGGGCAGTCATATAAACTTTTTGAGATATGATGGCAAAAACATTATGGAAAGCAAATGACAGCTGCTTGGGTGCCAGCTCTGAGTCTGGTGGGGCTGTGGACATCACATGGCCAATTTAAGTTTAGAGATTCTTTTTTTTTCGGTTTAAAGTTCTAGGATGTTGTTCTGTCAAAGAAGGTACTGCGTTGAAATGCGTTCTACCCTTTGACTATCATTCCGCTTTGTTTGATGCTTTTATAATTTTGCCAGTGCAATTAGCTGACAAATTTCAGAGCCTAGGACGTTATTTATTAAAACTAATGAGCTTGTTACACCTTCACTCCTCTTTTCTGGAAATATGAAAGGATCGTGCGTGGCCCTGTGCTGTACAGGTAGGACAATAAAGAGGTATACAGGAAGAGCAATTAAAATGTTCTGCAGTTCAGCTTTTTGTTACACTTTATCAGTGGCAGAGTAATCAAAGCAGGCACTTACTTTTTTAGGATAGTTTTTTTTTTCTTTTAAATTCATATTTCCCTGAGTGCTAACTCACACAACAGTGATTGCGTTTTTACAGTGCTGCAGTTTTTGTTTTTATTTGATGCATTGATTTGTGCCCATGTTTCTGGGCTTAAAGTGAAAATTAAGTCCAGATAGATCACTTCAGGCTTGCCCCTTTTGCAGATATACAGTGGGGCAAAAAAGTATTTAGTCAGCCACCAATTGTGCAAGTTCTCCCACTTAAAAAGATGAGAGGGGCCTGTAATTGGCATCATAGGTAGACCTCAACTATGAGAGACAAAATGAGAAAAAAAATCCAGACAATCACATTGGCTGATTTGGAAAGAATTTATTTGCAAATTATGGTGGAAAATAAGTATTTGGTCAATATCAAAAGTTCATCTCAATACTTTGTTATATATCCTTTGTTGGCAATGACAGAGGTCAAACGTTTCCTGTAAGTCTTCACAAGGTTGGCACACACTGTTGCTGGTATGTTGGCCCATTCCTCCATGCAGATCTCCTCTAGAGCAGTGATGTTTTGGGGCTGTTGCTGGGCAACACAGACTTTCAACTCCCTCCAAAGGTTTTCTATGGGGTTGAGATCTGGAGACTGGCTAGGCCACTCCAGGACCTTGAAATGCTTCTTACGAAGCCACTCCTTCGTTGCCCGGACAGTATGTTTGGGATCGTTGTCATGTTGGAAGACCCAGCCACGTTTCATCTTCAATGCCCTTGCTGATGTAAGGAGGTTTGCACTCAAAATCTCACGATACATGGCCCCATTCATTCTGTCCTCTACATGGATCAGTCGTCCTGGTCCCTTTGCGGAGAAACGGCCCCAAAGCATGATGTTGCCACCCCCATTCTTCACAGTAGGTATGGTGTTCTTTGGATGCAACTCAGCATTCTCTCTCCTCCAAACACGACGAGTTGTGTTTCTACCAAACAGTTCTATTTTGGTTTCATCTGACCATATGACATTCTCCCAATCCTCTTCTGGATCATCCAAATGCTCTCTAGCAAACTTCAGGCGGGCCCGGAGATGTACTGGCTTAAGCAGGGGGACACGTCTGGCACTGCAGGATCTGAGTCCCTGGCGGCGTAGTGTGTTACTGATGGTAGCCTTTGTTACGTTGGTGCCAGCTCTCTGCAGGTCATTCACTAGGTCCCCCCGTGTGGTCCTGGGATTTTTGCTCACCGTTCTTGTGATCATTTTGACCCCACGGGGTGAGATCTTGCGTGGAGCCCCAGATCGAGGGAGATTATCAGTGGTCTTGTATGTCTTCCATTTTCATATTAATGCTCCCACAGTTGATTTGTTCACACCAAGCTGCTTGCCTATTGCAGATTCAGTCTTCCCAGCCTGGTGCAGGTCTACAATTTTGTTTCTGGTGTCCTTCGACAGCTCTTTGATCTTCACCATAGTGGAGTTTGGAGTGTGACTGTTTGAGGTTGTGGACAGGTGTCTTTTATACTGATAACAAGTTCAAACAGGTGCCATTGATACAGGTAATGAGTGTAGGACAGAGGAGCCTCTTAAAGAAGAAGGTACAGGTCTGTGAGAGCCAGAAATCTTGCTTTTTTGTAGGTGACCAAATACTTATTTTCCACCATAATTTGCAAATAAATTCTTTCCAAATCAGCCAGTGTGATTGTCTGGATTTTTTTTCTAATTTTGTCTCTCATGGTTGAGGTCTACCTATGATGCCAATTACAGACCTCTCTCATCTTTTTAAGTGTGAGAACTTGCACAATTGGTGGCTGACTAAATACTTTTTTGCCCCACTGTATGTAGCTATGTAGAACATTCAAAATAAGTGCCTATACTATTTAAAATCCAGTAGTGCACTGTCTCACCCTGCTTTGTACATGCTCAGTGCCTCTAAATTCTTGGCTCTATGCCTAAAATCAGAGCCACTAGCAGGGGTGGCTAACCTGTGGCTCTCCAGCTGTTGTGGAACTACATTTCCCATGAGGCATTGCAAAGATGGGAAGTTACTGACTTGCAGAGGCATGATGGAACTTGTAGTCCTGCAGCAGCTGGAGAGCCGCAGGTTGGTCACCCCTGCGAGGTTGATCAACTGACAGCTTTAGAGGCAGTTTTGTGTTCCTTTCCTGCACCGCGTTCAAAATGTATTGCAATTGTGATCTGCAGATGGTGTCAATAATAAGTTAATGACTCCTTAAACTCAGATTACAAATGTAGTGGGTTTGCCTGTACCAGATCGCATGGTACAGAACTACCATATAATATGGTTGCAGTGAGTTTTCAAAAGTTGTGCATGCACTACTTTTTGGTGCGGTGCGGTGCGATTTCAGCCCATTCAGACCAAATGCGCAGAACTGCATGTGACTCGCACAGGAATGAACAGCATGGTCCTGTGAAATTCCCAGTGTTAACTGGTCCTTAACCACTTGCCTACTGGGCACTTATACCCCCTTCCTTACCAGGCCAATTTTAAGCTTTCAGCACTGTCGGACTTTGACAATTGCACGGTCATGCAAGATTGTACCCATATGAAATTTTTATAATTTTTTCTCACAAATAGAGCTTTCTTTTGGTGATATTTAATTGCCGCTGGGCGCTTTACTTTTTGCGCTATAAACAAAAAAAGTGAAAAATTTCATAATAGAATTTTTTTCAAATTTTTTGCAAACAGGTAATTTTTCTCCTTCACTGATGTGCTTTGATGAGGCAGCACTGATGGGCACTGATAGGCAGCACTGATGGGCACTGATAGGCGGCACTGATGGGTGGCACTGATAGGCAGCACTGATGGGCACTGATAGGCAGTACTAATGAGGTGGCACGGATAGGCTGCACTGATAGGCAGCACTAATGAGGTGGCACGGATAGGCGGCACTGATAGGTGGCACTGACTGGCATTACTGCTAGGCATTGACTGGCACAACCGCTGGGCACTGACTGGTGGCACTGACTGGCAGCACTGCATTGGTGGGCACAGGTGGGTGGCACTGGTGGGCAGGCACAGGTGGGTGACACTGCTGGGCACAGGTGGGTGCACTGCTCGGTGACACTGCTGGGCACTGGTGGGTGGCACCGCTGGGCACAGGTGGGTGCACTGCTGGGTACAAGTATAAAAGGGGTTGTGAGCGCTATGAAAACAGACAAAGCAGCCACAGCATCAAAAAGGATACCAAAGAACCTTACAGACCATATAACATAAAAGATGCGGCGCTATAGCATAAATAAAATGTCCAAAATATCAATATGGTGATTGAGTGATTGATGTGATGATACAAACATTATATCACAAATAAAATGACATGCGGTGCAAAACCAGTCCTTGTGACAGTTATTTTCTTTCAAAGTGCTGCTTCCATGCAGTGAACGTGAAAAGGATAAGGCTGTGCACTCACCAGATGCACAGTGTAACTGCGCATTTAGAGATATATTATCTCCACTAGATCCACAAACAGCTTCAAGAGATCAGGTCAGGCCAGATATTCCTCCACCCGTTGGATGTTGCTAGTACTCCACGGTCTCTCTCTTGGGTGGCTCTATAGGTGATAAGTGACTCACCAAGGGCCACAAAGAAAGGAGACCAATAGCATGATACCGTTTTAAAAGATATTTATTATATATGCAGTATGGTAAGGTGAGGAAAACAAACAATCACTGACCATGAGGTGAATAAGCAGATGGCCGCCGGGACCTCCGTGGTGCCGGCGGCAGAGAAATAGTGACGCTGTAGCTCCTACCCTGACGCGTTTCGTGCTAACCGCACATCATCAAAGGGGATAAGCTTCAGCGTCTGCTCCTGACTGTATCCATTAAATATCGTAAATGGCGCATGCGCATTACGAACGCGCCATTTTCCATAGGAAATATGTCTCCATATCGGGCGCCATTTTGCCGGAGACCGGCCCGATCTAACATGTGCGGGCGCCATTTTTAAGACCACAGGTGTGTGTCACTAGGTCACCAGGGAAACCGAATATATAAATATGAAATGCTAAGAATTGTCATTAAAAACACCCAAATGAGCAGTGCCAGAACTCAATCCATAATAAGGTCCACACCTGAGAATGGGATTGGCAAATATCGTCAGAACGGACCACTGCGCATGTGCAGGATAATGCTGGGATATATATAGGGAACTGTTAATTCCTTATCCCCATATAAAATCGTAATAAAATCTGATGATACCCGTGACACATACTTTACAATAAGATGAATACAATCCAAACATAGGTATAAATAAACTCATGAATATAAATAAAAACAATAATATCTGCAAAACACATATTATAATCCAAATAATGATATACATGTATTGTCCCTAAATGGTAAATACAAAATATCACCACTATACATTCGATATCATAAAAACACATAAATCTTAAAATTCTAAAAATCGCAATGACCAAAAACTACATCAATATATATATTTATGTATAGGTATTTTTCAACATGATTAAACCACTTGGGGCAAATATATAAAAAATATATAAAAATTTTTTTTATTATTTAAAAAGGGCACAAAGATAAAATATAAAAGCATGTGAGTCCGTGTAAGTTACATATGGAAACCGATAAAGGTAAAGATAGGGAATAAAACCTGAAATCGAAAACGTGATTCAGAAGTTTCAGCTGTTGTCTATAAAACAGTTGATATCTATATCAACATTTAATCCTCGGGGATACATAGACCCCATCTCAAATATCCACTTAGTTTCTAATTGAGAAACAGCCCTTTTCTTATTAGTACCTCTCCAATGATGATGTACAACATCTATGGCTGTAAATTTAAGTGACGATGGGTCTCTATTATGGCAAAGCCTATAATGTTTTGAAAGAGAGTGTTCTTTAAATCCACGTTTTATATTATATACGTGCTCGCGTAAACGATCTCGCAATCTCCTAGTAGTGCGACCTATGTATTGTTTAGAACACGGACATTGGAGTAAGTATACAACGTATCTGGTATTACATGATATAAAGCTCTTAATATCGTATTGTTTGTTAGTGGAAGTAGAAATAAATTGATCAATTTTTCTCTTTCTATGGTCGCTACAGGTACAGATAACACATTTATTACATGGAAAGAAACCCACTAAGCCATTAAAAAACTGAATCTTGGGGGGAGGGTCAATTACATTAGGCGCTATTCTGTCTCTCAAAGGAATAGCTCTTCTGAATGTGATTTCAGGTCTTTGTGGTAAAATTTTTACAAGTGTTTGATCTGCCATAAGAATTTTCCAATTATTCCTAATGATTTTTGTAACACTTTTATATTGGGATGAAAAGGTTGTTACAAAAGGACATGCTTTAGTAGATTTATGTCCCGTGTTATTACCAAGCATCGTGTCCCTGTCCATATTGGCAACTGATGTTAAAGTGCTTGAAAGTGAGGATTCATCATAACCTTTTTCGATGAATCTCTCCTTTAGTATATCAGCTTGAGCAAAATATGTCTCAAGATCTGTGCAATTGCGACGGATCCTCAAAAACTGGCCTTTAGGGACATTTGACAACCATGCTGGATGGTGGCAACTATTGACTGGAATATATCCATTACGGTCCGTTTGCTTGAAGAAGGATTTAGTACTAATGGTCCCTTCATAATTCATTGACGTAAGATCCAAAAAATTAATACTCACTGTACTATATTCGTATGTCAATGTAATATTTTTTGTATTATTATTCAAAGTAATAAAAAAGTTTATAAGTGCCTGTTCATCCCCTTTCCAGATCAATAAAATGTCATCAATATACCTTTTATAAAAATACAATTCAGGCCAATCACGAGAATAAATAATGTCCTCCTCCCACCTGGCCATAAACAGATTGGCCAGGCTGGGAGCGAACTTAGCTCCCATCGCTACACCAGTAGTTTGCAGATAAAATTTACCATCAAACCAAAAGTAATTTTTGGTCATTGCGAACTGTAAAAGGTCCATAATAAAAACTTTCTGTGAGGCAGGCATTTCATTCAGATCGTTCAAATAAAATTCAACCGCTTCTATGCCGTCTTCATGTTTGATATTCGTATATAATGACGTAACGTCCGCCGTCACTAAAAATGTAGAAGGCTCTATAGATAAATTCTTGATGTCCTGAAGGACCTGCTTAGTGTCCCTAAGGTAGGAAGGAGTTTTAATGACTAAGGGCTGTAAAAAATAATCTATATACTGCCCTACCTTCGAACATAAAGAGCCTATTCCACTGATAATCGGTCGACCTGGAGGGTGAGTGGGATTTTTATGTACTTTGGGAAGTATATACATAATAGGCAATCTCGGACTAATAGGGCACAGAAAGTCTCTCTCTTTTTTATTAAGAATATGGTCATCATAACCTTGTTTGATGAGAGATTTAAGAGATTTTTTGTACTGTTTAAGAGGGTCATTTTTTAACGGATGGTATGTATTTCTATCACTCAGTATATTGTATACCTCCTGTATGTAATCTTTTTTGTTCAATATTACTACACCTCCACCCTTATCAGCCGGACGTATGACTAGATCCTTCTTCTTCAAAAGGGAATTCATAGCCATTCTGGTATTATCATATTTATAATTGTCCTTAATTTTAATTGCAGCAAGATCCTTCAATACCATATCTTTAAATACATTCACATAATTCTGAGACTGTGGGGGAGGATTAAATAATGAAGCATTCCTAAGGCCTGAATTAAATGTCCCTTTGGAACAGTTACGTTCCATGGGATTATTCATAAAATATTTTTTAAGAGAAATCTGCCTCACAAATTTTTGAACGTCGATATAGGTTTGGAATTTGTTAAGTTTATTTTCAGGTGCAAATTTCAAACCCCTATCAAGTAAATTCAATTCTTGAGGTGATAATATAACATTACTCAGATTAAAAATCCCTTTCCCTTTTACATTTTCCGCTTTTTTGGGTTTGTTGACCCTCTTGCCTCCTCTTTTTCCTCTGGTTGGATACTTCTTTTGCGGACCCTGTCCTCTTCTAAAAAATGGACTGGTGTGTAGTTATTATCCCTCCACCCATTCTGGTGATAATAAGAATCATTAGGGGGAGGTTGCCTATAATTAGTATTTCCATACTGTTGACCCTGGGGTCTATAGCCTGAGTTCCTCCAATTATTATTGGATCTCTGTGGTGTTCTATCATTATTCCTTGGTTGGAAATTCTGTGCATTGGGTCTATAATGATTATTAGTTTGATTCTGGTACGGTCTATTCTGGGAATCACGTGTATTTTTGTTAGAGCCCTTATAGTTTCTGTTCTCATACCCTCGTTTGGGGTACCATTCATGGTCCCTATACCCAATATTCTCATCAGGAAAAGGGTAGAGAGGTGTGTATCTATTATGAGTAGGTATGTTGTACCCTTGATTATAATGAGGCCTTTTGGGTGTTCTATATTGGCCTTGTTGTGAGAAAGGTTGGTTAATCCTATGCGGTTTAGGAGTTTGTGGAGGAACAGCATCACTATGCTGTGGAGCATTAGGTGGTTCCTCTTTTTTAATTTGCCATTTGAATACTTGGTGAAATTTAATTCCACTGGGCTGGATTTATTGAAATTTTTGGTTCTGAGGAAAAAGAAAAAACTAACTTATCTTGACATAGAGATTAATAAAATACGAGAAAAATTATTACCATATAAAGATAAGGAAGAGTATAAGACTGAATCTAACAAACTTAAAACATTTATGGACAATTTAGATAGAGAACAAAAAATTAAGAAACGCAAGAAATATGCAAGAGACCACAAGGACTACTCTGAGAATCAAGTATTCAAATGGCAAATTAAAAAAGAGGAACCACCTAATGCTCCACAGCATAGTGATGCTGTTCCTCCACAAACTCCTAAACCGCATAGGATTAACCAACCTTTCTCACAACAAGGCCAATATAGAACACCCAAAAGGCCTCATTATAATCAAGGGTACAACATACCTACTCATAATAGATACACACCTCTCTACCCTTTTCCTGATGAGAATATTGGGTATAGGGACCATGAATGGTACCCCAAACGAGGGTATGAGAACAGAAACTATAAGGGCTCTAACAAAAATACACGTGATTCCCAGAATAGACCGTACCAGAATCAAACTAATAATCATTATAGACCCAATGCACAGAATTTCCAACCAAGGAATAATGATAGAACACCACAGAGATCCAATAATAATTGGAGGAACTCAGGCTATAGACCCCAGGGTCAACAGTATGGAAATACTAATTATAGGCAACCTCCCCCTAATGATTCTTATTATCACCAGAATGGGTGGAGGGATAATAACTACACACCAGTCCATTTTTTAGAAGAGGACAGGGTCAGCAAAAGAAGTATCCAACCAGAGGAAAAAGAGGAGGCAAGAGGGTCAACAAACCCAAAAAAGCGGAAAATGTAAAAGGGAAAGGGATTTTTAATCTGAGTAATGTTATATTATCACCTCAAGAATTGAATTTACTTGATAGGGGTTTGAAATTTGCACCTGAAAATAAACTTAACAAATTCCAAACCTATATCGACGTTCAAAAATTTGTGAGGCAGATTTCTCTTAAAAAATATTTTATGAATAATCCCATGGAACGTAACTGTTCCAAAGGGACATTTAATTCAGGCCTTAGGAATGCTTCATTATTTAATCCTCCCCCACAGTCTCAGAATTATGTGAATGTATTTAAAGATATGGTATTGAAGGATCTTGCTGCAATTAAAATTAAGGACAATTATAAATATGATAATACCAGAATGGCTATGAATTCCCTTTTGAAGAAGAAGGATCTAGTCATACGTCCGGCTGATAAGGGTGGAGGTGTAGTAATATTGAACAAAAAAGATTACATACAGGAGGTATACAATATACTGAGTGATAGAAATACATACCATCCGTTAAAAAATGACCCTCTTAAACAGTACAAAAAATCTCTTAAATCTCTCATCAAACAAGGTTATGATGACCATATTCTTAATAAAAAAGAGAGAGACTTTCTGTGCCCTATTAGTCCGAGATTGCCTATTATGTATATACTTCCCAAAGTACATAAAAATCCCACTCACCCTCCAGGTCGACCGATTATCAGTGGAATAGGCTCTTTATGTTCGAAGGTAGGGCAGTATATAGATTATTTTTTACAGCCCTTAGTCATTAAAACTCCTTCCTACCTTAGGGACACTAAGCAGGTCCTTCAGGACATCAAGAATTTATCTATAGAGCCTTCTACATTTTTAGTGACGGCGGACGTTACGTCATTATATACGAATATCAAACATGAAGACGGCATAGAAGCGGTTGAATTTTATTTGAACGATCTGAATGAAATGCCTGCCTCACAGAAAGTTTTTATTATGGACCTTTTACAGTTCGCAATGACCAAAAATTACTTTTGGTTTGATGGTAAATTTTATCTGCAAACTACTGGTGTAGCGATGGGAGCTAAGTTCGCTCCCAGCCTGGCCAATCTGTTTATGGCCAGGTGGGAGGAGGACATTATTTATTCTCGTGATTGGCCTGAATTGTATTTTTATAAAAGGTATATTGATGACATTTTATTGATCTGGAAAGGGGATGAACAGGCACTTATAAACTTTTTTATTACTTTGAATAATAATACAAAAAATATTACATTGACATACGAATATAGTACAGTGAGTATTAATTTTTTGGATCTTACGTTAATGAATTATGAAGGGACCATTAGTACTAAATCCTTCTTCAAGCAAACGGACCGTAATGGATATATTCCAGTCAATAGTTGCCACCATCCAGCATGGTTGTCAAATGTCCCTAAAGGCCAGTTTTTGAGGATCCGTCGCAATTGCACAGATCTTGAGACATATTTTGCTCAAGCTGATATACTAAAGGAGAGATTCATCGAAAAAGGTTATGATGAATCCTCACTTTCAAGCACTTTAACATCAGTTGCCAATATGGACAGGGACACGATGCTTGGTAATAACACGGGACATAAATCTACTAAAGCATGTCCTTTTGTAACAACCTTTTCATCCCAATATAAAAGTGTTACAAAAATCATTAGGAATAATTGGAAAATTCTTATGGCAGATCAAACACTTGTAAAAATTTTACCACAAAGACCTGAAATCACATTCAGAAGAGCTATTCCTTTGAGAGACAGAATAGCGCCTAATGTAATTGACCCTCCCCCCAAGATTCAGTTTTTTAATGGCTTAGTGGGTTTCTTTCCATGTAATAAATGTGTTATCTGTACCTGTAGCGACCATAGAAAGAGAAAAATTGATCAATTTATTTCTACTTCCACTAACAAACAATACGATATTAAGAGCTTTATATCATGTAATACCAGATACGTTGTATACTTACTCCAATGTCCGTGTTCTAAACAATACATAGGTCGCACTACTAGGAGATTGCGAGATCGTTTACGCGAGCACGTATATAATATAAAACGTGGATTTAAAGAACACTCTCTTTCAAAACATTATAGGCTTTGCCATAATAGAGACCCATCGTCACTTAAATTTACAGCCATAGATGTTGTACATCATCATTGGAGAGGTACTAATAAGAAAAGGGCTGTTTCTCAATTAGAAACTAAGTGGATATTTGAGATGGGGTCTATGTATCCCCGAGGATTAAATGTTGATATAGATATCAACTGTTTTATAGACAACAGCTGAAACTTCTGAATCACGTTTTCGATTTCAGGTTTTATTCCCTATCTTTACCTTTATCGGTTTCCATATGTAACTTACACGGACTCACATGCTTTTATATTTTATCTTTGTGCCCTTTTTAAATAATAAAAAAATTTTTTATATATTTTTTATATATTTGCCCCAAGTGGTTTAATCATGTTGAAAAATACCTATACATAAATATATATATTGATGTAGTTTTTGGTCATTGCGATTTTTAGAATTTTAAGATTTATGTGTTTTTATGATATCGAATGTATAGTGGTGATATTTTGTATTTACCATTTAGGGACAATACATGTATATCATTATTTGGATTATAATATGTGTTTTGCAGATATTATTGTTTTTATTTATATTCATGAGTTTATTTATACCTATGTTTGGATTGTATTCATCTTATTGTAAAGTATGTGTCACGGGTATCATCAGATTTTATTACGATTTTATATGGGGATAAGGAATTAACAGTTCCCTATATATATCCCAGCATTATCCTGCACATGCGCAGTGGTCCGTTCTGACGATATTTGCCAATCCCATTCTCAGGTGTGGACCTTATTATGGATTGAGTTCTGGCACTGCTCATTTGGGTGTTTTTAATGACAATTCTTAGCATTTCATATTTATATATTCGGTTTCCCTGGTGACCTAGTGACACACACCTGTGGTCTTAAAAATGGCGCCCGCACATGTTAGATCGGGCCGGTCTCCGGCAAAATGGCGCCCGATATGGAGACATATTTCCTATGGAAAATGGCGCGTTCGTAATGCGCATGCGCCATTTACGATATTTAATGGATACAGTCAGGAGCAGACGCTGAAGCTTATCCCCTTTGATGATGTGCGGTTAGCACGAAACGCGTCAGGGTAGGAGCTACAGCGTCACTATTTCTCTGCCGCCGGCACCACGGAGGTCCCGGCGGCCATCTGCTTATTCACCTCATGGTCAGTGATTGTTTGTTTTCCTCACCTTACCATACTGCATATATAATAAATATCTTTTAAAACGGTATCATGCTATTGGTCTCCTTTCTTTGTGGCCCTTGGTGAGTCACTTATCACCTATAGAGCCACCCAAGAGAGAGACCGTGGAGTACTAGCAACATCCAACGGGTGGAGGAATATCTGGCCTGACCTGATCTCTTGAAGCTGTTTGTGGATCTAGTGGAGATAATATATCTCTAAATGCGCAGTTACACTGTGCATCTGGTGAGTGCACAGCCTTATCCTTTTCACGTTCACTGCATGGAAGCAGCACTTTGAAAGAAAATAACTGTCACAAGGACTGGTTTTGCACCGCATGTCATTTTATTTGTGATATAATGTTTGTATCATCACATCAATCACTCAATCACCATATTGATATTTTGGACATTTTATTTATGCTATAGCGCCGCATCTTTTATGTTATACTGCTGGGTACAGGTGGGCGGAACTGGTGGGTGGCACTGCTGGGCACCGTTCATTAGGGCACTGATCATCAGTGCCCTGATGATCAGTGCTGATCCCTGCTCTGACAACTGCCGGTTCTTGGCAGTACTTTCCTCGCGCTCTGACAGCGTGAGGAAAGTGCAGCCGAGAACCGGCAATTGCATTTCCCGGTGATCAGCGTGTCATTGGACAGGGCAGATCACGTGGTAAAAGACTGCTGTGATTGGCCTTTTAGCACATCACGTGATCAGCTGTGTCCGTAGTACACAGCGATCACAGAGATCGCCGGGTGCGCGCCCCTGGGGGCGCGCAGGAGAGCGCATTCTGGGAGGACGTCGTATGACGCCCTCCCAGAGCTAGCCGGCCACAGTGTAGCCGTCATTCGTCTATCTGCGGTTGGCAAGAAGTTAAGAGTTACTGTTGGAAGGAAATGACTGCTCTGGGCTTCTACAAAATGGTGGCCTCCAGGAAACAGGGACAATGCTGGAAGCAATTTATAGCAAACATTAATTTTGGTAGCATAATTATTGTGGAATGTATTTTCTTTTGTTATAGAATATTATTTGTTTTCAACCAAACTTTTATGGGAAAGTTTCACTTTAAACACATTTGGTTGGGGCTGAAACAACTAATCAACATAATTGATTAGAAAAATAGTGAGAGGAAACCTGAGGAAAACCCACGCAGGCACAGGGAGAACATGCAAACTCCAGGCAGGTGGTGCCGTGGCTGGGATTCGAACCAATTACCCTAGTACTGCCAGTTGGAAGTGCTAACCATTTAGTTACTGTGCTGCTTCTTACTTCCTGTCCTAGTTCTGGGTATATTTATTGAGATATAGAGAGTGTGTGTGTGTGTCTATATATATATATATATATATATATATATATATATATATTACTTTGACTGTTTCACAATATAAATTAACCCCTTTTTAGTATTTATTCTCTGCTTTTTTCTTTCACCAATAAAGGGCTAATTTTTATTTTTTAACCCCATTATGACAGGTGATACACAAATTATGCTGCTACTACTAAATGTCTTAATGACAGCAGATCCAGGTAGCTTGTATCAAGCTACCTGTTTATGAAAAGGGAGTCTGTCATGCATGATATTATAATACAGTCTTGTCAGAAATTCAGTAAAACAGTATTTTAGGTAAAAAAAAATTTCTTTAAATAAAAATTTAGATTTCTGATATGTAACAGATTAATTTTTTAATATATATACCGTAGCTCTTCTGTTATTGTTTGAGTGGATTAGATATTTTGTTTCCTAATCATATAGCTGGTTATTTATATTTGCTACTGCATATAGATATTCAGCAAGAAATTGTCTTTTTTTTTAAACTTTACATAATAGCTAAATTATACAACACACTTTTCTGAAGGTTTTATTAAATTCAGGCTGCATTCACACATGAGCGTTTTGAATCACGAACAGAATCGCTGCGATTCTGCCTGCAATTTCAAAATGTTCTGCAAAATGACAAAATGTGGAAATGCTTGTTTAGGTGCCATTCTTTTGAATGGCATCAGAAAACATGGTGCGGTTCTGCTGCGATAAATTGCACTGCAAATCGCGGCAAACCATGTTGTGCGAAGAAGTTCAGGAGCTGTAAAGGATAGGAGGGTTTAGTTCCTCTTTAATACCACTTTAATAATTGACATTTCACATACACACCCTATGCACTCTGGAAAATTCAGAGATGTAACCCATAGAAGACAGCTAATGTCACACATTTTTAGGCCTCATTCACACAGGACATACTACCATACCCATGTGACGTTCGTGTTTACCTGTTACAGGGATGCACAGGTATTCTGTGTGTCCCCGTGTAGGCTATCTAATTGATGTAAATTGGGGTGCAACGGTTGGAGGGACACATCTGCGCAGGTGCGGGTGTATGGTACACACAGACAGTGTACATTCATGACCTTGCACCCACGCACTGATATCAGTTTGGAAGCAGTGGCTGTGTCCATGCCGCTGCTGCGTCCTAACTGGCATCAATGGGGATGCAGCTGTATGGGTACACATGACCTTCGCATGGGCGTTTGCTATAGTACGCCTTGTGTGAACATGGATGCCGTTCTGTATAGTGGATGTAGTATTTCTCACTATCCGGTTTGATTAGCTGTAGGGAAATGTATAATTTTTACATGCACAGTATATTCAATTTTCTGATTACATACAGGTTAAAACTTGAAAAATTAGAATATCGTGCAAAAGTTCATTTATTTCAGTAATGCAACTTAAAAGGTGAAACTAATATATGAGATAGACTCATTACATGCAAAGCAAGATAGTTCAAGCTGTGATTTGTCATAATTGTGATGATTATGGCTTACAGCTCATGAAAACCCCAAATCCACAATCTAAGAAAATTAGAATATTGTGAAAAGGTGCAATATTCTCGGCTCAAAGTGTCCCACTCTAATCAGCTAATTAAGCCATAACACCTGCAAAGGGTTCCTGAGCCTTTAAATGGTCTCTCAGTCTGGTTCAGTAGGAATCACAATCATGGGAAAGACTGCTGACCTGACAGTTATGCAGAAAACCATCACTGACACCCTCCATAAGGAGGGAAAGCCTCAAAAGTTAATTGCAAAAGAAGCTGGATGTTCCCAAAGTGCTGTATCAAAGCACATTAATAGAAAGTTATGTGGAAAGGAAAAGTGTGGAAGAAAAAGGTGCACAAGCAGCAGGGATGACCGCAGCCTGGAGAGGATTGTCAGGAAAAGGCCATTCAAAAGTGTTGGGGACTTTCACAAGGAGTGGACTGAGGCTGGAGTCGGTGCATCAAGAGCCACCACACACAGACGGATCCTGGACATGGGCTTCAAATGTCGTATTCCTCTTGTCAAGCCGCTCCAGAACAACAAACAACATCAGAAGCATCTTACCTGGGCAAAAGAAAAACACCTGGTCTGTTGCTCAGTGGTCCAAAGTCCTCTTTTCTGATGAGAGCAACTTTTGCATCTCATTTGGAAACCAAGGACCCAGAGTATGGAGGAAGAATGGAGAGGCACACACTGCAAGATGCTTGATGTCCACTGTGAAGTTTCCACAGTCTGTGTTGATTTGGGGAGCCATGTCATCTGCTGGTGTTGGTCCACTGTGCTTCATTAAGTCCAGGGTCAACGCAGCCGTCTACCAGGAGATTTTGGAGCACTTCATGCTTCCTTCCGCAGACGAGCTTTATGGGGATGCTGACTTCATTTTCCAGCAGGACTTGGCACCTGCCCACACTGCCAAAAGCACCAAAACATGGTTCAATGACCGTGGGATTACTGTGCTTTATTGGCCAGCAAACTTGCTTGACCTGAACCCCATAGAGAATTTATGGGGCATTGCCAAGAGAAAGATGAGACATGAGAACGAACAATGCAGAAGAGCTGAAGGCTGCTATTGAAGCATCCTAGTCTTCCATAACACCTCAGCAGTGCCACAGGCTGATAGCTTCCATGCCACGCTGCATTGAGGCAGTAATTGCTGCAAAAGGGGCCCAAACCAAGTACTGAGTACACATGCATGCTTATACATTTCAGAGGTCCGATATTGTTCTATGTACAATCCTTGTTTTATTGATTGCATGTAATATTCAAATTTTCTGAGATTGTAGATTTGGGGTTTTCATGAGCTGTAAGCCATAATCATCACAATTATGACAAATCACGGCTTGAACTATCTTGCTTTGCATGTAATGAGTCTATCTCATATATTAGTTTCACCTTTTAAGTCGCATTACTGAAATAAATGAACTTTTGCACGATATTCTAATTTTTCGAGTTTCACCTGTATATAATTAACATACCGTATTTTCCGGCTTATAAGACGACTTTTTAGCCCCTTGAAAATCCTCTCAAAAGTCGGAGGTCGTATTATACGCCGGTATACGGCATACTGACACTAAGTACAGGGGTGGGCAGGGGCTGCTGTTTCTTACCTGGCTTCGGTTCCACGACGATCCGGTCCAGGAAGCACGGCTGCTCCTTCAGTTCGGCTCGGCTCCGCCTCCTCACCAGTGATTGGCCGCCAGGACTGTAGCTCAGGAAAGGCACACAGGCGGCCAATCACCAGCAAGGGGGCGGAGCCAAGCGGCCCCACGAAAATCGAGTGAAGGAGCGGCCGGTAAGTGTGCAGTGTAGAGGTGCTGCTGCAACCACATATGCTGGCTGCAGCAGCACCATACTAGAACATCAGTCAGCAAGTGCAATTGGTGTCAGTGGGAGGAATAGTGCCCCATCATTGGTGTCACTGATACTAATGATGGGGCATTATTCCTCCCACTGACACCAACGATGGGGCACTATTCCTCCCCCCCCCCCCCCCACTGACACCAATGATGGGACACTATTCCACCCCCCACTGACACCAATGATGGGGCACTATTCCACCCCCCACTGACACCAATGATGGGGCACTATTCCTCCCACTGATACCAATGATGGGGCACTATTCCTCCCACTGACACCAATGATGGGGCACTATTCCTCCCCCTGACACCGATGATGGGGCACTATTCCTGCCACTGGTGTGCATTGGAAGAGGGGTAGTCTTATACGGCGAGTATAGCCCAAACACTACATTTTAGCAGGAAAAGTAGGGGGTCGTCTTATACGCCCAGTCGTAAAATACAGTATTTAGAGATTTATTTTGGCTTCACCAGGCAGGCATAGCAGTGGTGGCTAGTAATCGGCCTAAACACAGAGAGCTGTGTGTGAGGGGAGAGTTTTTTTTTTCCTTTTTTGGGGTGGGGGGGGGGGGGTGTGCTGCGGCAGTATGCACCTCTTTTCCTTGTCCCCCCATTCCACATCCCTTTTCCTACATTAGATTAGCTAATGTTTTCTTAGGCACATGACGCTAGATTTTGAGGAACATTATTAACAAGTGAAGCCTGATTTCGTTCTTGGCCTTATCGCTCCCAGTTTCCATGGGGACAGTATGAGTTTACCGCCACACTGAAAAACTTTTGCAGCAGCACAGATTATTAATATAGAGCAGATTTGTTTGAACATTCTGCCATTTACCACAATTCACTTGTCTACATCTGAGGTACAACCTGCAAGTCTCAGTGGAAAATCTTTAATTACGGTTCGTTAAAACAACGCCAACACATTGCAGTCGCCTGTCATCGATAGCACATTCGTTTCCATAGCGCATCCGTCCCCAAAATGGCCGCCTGAGTCATTAATTCCCTCACAGAAAGCTTCCTCATCTTTTGGGTGAGGCGAAAACCTTTTCAGTTTCTCATTTTTTAATGCAGCTTTAAGTCTAGTCTGCCTGAAAGAAAATGAAATGTCAATATGATTTATAAAACTATTAGAAGACGTTCTGGTGTTGCCCAGGTGTACGAGGACGGAAATAGCTGTGGGCCTTATTTAAAGATCTCTGCTGAGGTACAGATCAAAAATGCTGAAGGCTACAGTGCGTTCGCTGTTCACACTGAGCTCTGTCTCCTTCTGAAATGTGTTTTTGAGTTCACTGAATATATTCACTGACGTAAACTGATTATATGGAAATAAAAAAAAAAAAGCTATTCATTATTAAAGTGAATTCAAATCCCAAGCATGTAAGCTTAATTTTGTAAAGCGCTGCACAAACTGTTGGCGCAATATAACTCCTGTATTATTATAATATATAATCTGCTCAGTCAGCTGTTTCCAACACACTCTTTTTTCCGTGCAAGACATGGAATTGGGCCTCATTCACTTGAGATTTTAGTGCCGGCCACGCCAAGAATCCGGCGTATTCCTGCAATTAGATTAACAGGTGAATGCAGATAGTTACTGGCACTCAGTCTACACAAAGGATCACAGGCGGACAGTGGCCACAGTTGCCCGTGGGTGCTCACCTGTAGTCACACATGGAGTGATTACCTGTGGATAGGGACAGATAATCACCTTTGCATACAAGCTATTTGCAGAGACAGGGATAATATGTCCTGTGCTTAGGTGTGGTGCTAAAAGCGTATTCCACTTGTCTCACTTGTCTGGCTAGTAGGTATAGCACCAAAGGTCTTGCTGCCTTCTCAGGACTGTGGGTGTCCTTCCATAACTGAAATCGACAACAAAAAATGAAGGACGCACCGACCTAGTGCATTACCAAAAAAACTATTTAA
Source organism: Staurois parvus (assembly GCF_062004578.1). Lineage (NCBI taxonomy): Eukaryota > Metazoa > Chordata > Amphibia > Anura > Ranidae > Staurois > Staurois parvus. The sequence continues at coordinate 7,060,237 of NW_028317962.1, forward strand.
AATATAAAAAGTAGGTCATCCACTCACAAAAATGAAACCGCCGCTAGGTCCACGGTACCCAGCCAGTGGTGTTGGAAGTCTCTGTAGTGTCCTAAGGCTACAGAGACCTAGAGGTGGTGTCGTCTGCATCCTATTACAGGCCTATACATATCATGTGTTTGTGAGTGGATGACCTACTTTTTACATTTTCGATAAATAGTTTTTTTGGTAATGCACTAGGTTGGTGCGGCCTTCATCTTTTGTTGTTGATTTCAGTTATACGAGGACACCCACAGTAAAGCATTGAAAAAGGTTCAATAATGTTTAATAAATGCCCATGAAAGTGTTGCTCTTCTAGTGGGAAGTGCTTAACCGCTTTAAAGTGGTTGTAAACCCTTACATATATCCAGTGAAGTGACTGGCCTCAGGTGATACACAGAGATGAAACTAATCCTCCTACATACAGTGAAGGAAATAAGTATTTGATCCCCTGCTGATTTTGAATGTTTGGCCACTCACAAAGAAATGATCAGTCCAAAAATCGAATGGTAGGTGTATTGTAACACTGAGAGACAGAATAGCAACAAAAAATTCAATAGAAATGCATGTCTAACAAATTATGCACTGATTTGCATGTTCATGAGGGAAATAAGTATTTGACTGATCATTTCTTTGTGAGTGGGCAAACATTCATAATCAGCAGGGGATCAAATATTTATTTCCTTCACTGTAAGTTGCACCTGTTTATCTGCAGTCTTCTCTTCTCTACATCCATTCTAAGTGCTGAATTTTAAAGCTTGTCTGAGAGTTCAGAAATAAGAGGGTGGAGAGCTAAGGTTACACCCTGCAGAGCTCAGTGAGGAGAGTTCTGAGAGCTGATTGGAGGCACCCCCCCCCCCTTTCCACACAGCTCACCGGAACAGAGGTGAGGCTGTCAATGTGTTGGAGGTCCCTCCCCTGTCACCATGTTTCTGTTGGTGTCAGGAAAACTTGTCAGAAGTGATTCATGCTGATAGCAGAGGAATGAGGCAGCAGACAGAAATTACACTTCGTGGTCTTAATGGAGACAAATGCACACTATAGAGGAATATGCTTTATTCCTATTTCATGTCTGAGGGTTACAATCATTTTAAGACCAGGCCAATTCTGTCACTTTTTGTTTGTTTAGAAATCAGTATTTTTTTTGTCAGAAAATGACTAAGGCTACGTTCACACTAGCGTTGTGTGCAGGTAGCAGAGAGGCGTTTGGGAAGCTTCCCAAACGCCTCGGACAATTCTGCACATTGCAGCACATGGTGCTGTTCTAACGGGAGCGTTAGCGTTGCGTCACGGCAAAACGGACGCCTCTGGTTCGAGTCGGGAGGCATTGAAGCCTCCTATTTTAGTCTATGGTGCCACTCCGCAAACCCTCGGCCGGCGTTCGCGGCGCGGTTGCGGGGCGTTTGTGGAGCAGTAACACCATTTAAACTTCATTATAGGCGTTTGTGGGGCGTTTTTAACGCTCGGCAACCGCCTCTAAACTGTGCATGCGGCTTTTGCGGAGCGTTTGCCGAGCGTTAAAAAACGCTCCGCAAACGCCGGACCAACGCTTGCTAAACGCTATAGGGGCATTTGGCAAGCTTTGGTAAAACAGTCAAGTGTGAACGAGCCCTTAGAACCCCAAACCTAATATATTTTGTAAGCAGAGATCCTAGACAATAAAATGGTGGGTGTTGCAATTTTTTTATGTCAACACAGTTTTATGCAGCAGTTTCAAGCACATTTTTTTGGGAAAGAATACACTTTAATTTTAATGCAAAAAATATAATATAATACCAAATGGCTTGGTAAAAATTAAAAGATGATGTTACACTGAGTAAATAGATACCTAACGTGTCCCTGATCATCTCTGTGGTATACGAAACCTGAAGTGACAAGTATTTTGTCACTTTTGGTTTCAGCTGTTTGTTTACCTGATCAGCTCTGATAAGCTGGCCAAAACTCCGGGTTCACTGCTAGGTTCCTGATGGGACTGGAGAGCCTGGAGACGGAGCGGAGAATCCTGGGGAGTGGGGGCAACCTCTCCAGCTGCTAATAAAAGCAGTGCAGGGGCTAATTAACCTCCATTTAAAACTGCTTGCCAATCTTTAAATGTGCTGCCTGCATTAATTTTCTTTTTTTTTTGATGATTTTTTTCCTTTATTTTCACCTGGTGGTCCAGCCAGGAGCATACTTCCTGTTTTAGCCCCGGTTCTCATATATGTGGCCTGTGTTTTGCGCGGGCACGAGAGTCCATTCATTTGAATGGACTCCCGTGCCCCGTGACATGCACAGAAGTTCCTGCACTTCTTCTGAAAACGCAGCCCGCACAGGAACCTCTGTTCCCAGTACAGTTGCGTTTTCCAGTGCGGGCGGCGTGCCATTAGAATTAATGGCACCCGCCCGTGGGTCCGCATTTCTAAAAGGGTGGTGCGGATGCACGGATTTTCGTGCAGATCCGCAGCTGCACCACCCGTACAGATGTGAGTTTAGCCTTAGAGTGTCTCTATTCTGTATGGAGGAGCAATGGAAACAGCAGCATTATCAAAGGGAATGGTAGAGTTAGGGTCAGTACACATCTGTGCAGTGGGTTTTTGGCACATTGCAATTTAGGTTCATTTTACATGCATTTTAGTCATGCTACCATTGAACTTTGGAGCGTGCGCTTTTTGATGACAGGGACTCAAAGATGCAGCATGGGCTGTTTTTTTTTTTTTTTTCTTTTTTAGCACACCATATATACATGAAACGCACAGGTGTGAACAAGGCCTTAGTTGTACTAGCAAATTAAAGTCGAAATCAAGGTAATACGTTCTAAGCAATTAGGCCTGGTTCACACCAATGCTTGTTGCAAGCTGCTTCGGGGAAAAAGTCTCTGACCCTTACCAAACATGCAACCGCTGAAACCGCATAGATGCGAACATGTCCCATAGGAAACCATGTTAAATGGACTGTAGTGTGTTTCTGCAAAAAGCACTAAAAAATGCATAGGTGTGAACCAGGCCTTACTGCAGCAGTGCTTTTTTTTTTTTTTTTTGGTAAAAAACGTTTTACATAAAAGCTGATCTTTACAAGCACCCCTGTAAATGTTAAATAGTTTGTTTCTACCAGCTAATTGCTAAATCTGCATCTGGTTCTTTTGAAAAACTGACTTACTGGCCAGATCACCAGATGAAAATAAAGGAAAGAAAACCTAAAAAAGAAAACAAATGCAGCCATCGTATCTAAGAATTGGTAAGCTACAGTATAATAAATGTTTGCTTTGGGTTTAATACTGCTTTCAGCTGGGTAGATGCTAGCACAATTTCAAATGAAGAGTCATTTGACTATTTATATGAACATTCTCATTTTACGGCTTGACCAATATCGTTCAAAAAGAGTTAAAAATTTTGTTTTGCTTTTTAACATTCAATTTTGGAGTGAATGGAATTTATCAGATGAAAAACTTGCACAGAAGTTTGCTTGTTTGAGAAAAAGTTTTCCATCCTGCTCCTTCGAATTTTCTAGTCACTGTGGTTGCAAACTAACATCAACTTGATCCCAATGACAATTAGAAAATCAAATGAATGTCCTTTTTCAAATGAAAATTTTCTATAAACACTGCTACATTTTGTATTTCGTAAGAAAATATTTTTTTTTTAGAAAATAGAAATATGTTCAACAATAAAATGAAAAATTTCTAATGAAATACTACTAGTGTATGGCCAACTTTAGTCAAAGTTTGTACTTTCAAGGTAATCCTAGTGGCAATCATACTTTGACAGCTAGAATGCAATGTACCATCTGAGAGCTATACTAAGAAAATTTTGTTACCTGTATACAATATGTCACAAGTGCTCATAACCTGCAGTGAACATTTTCACCCACATCCACTCATTGGGGGAAATTTACTAAAACTGGAGCATGCAGAATCTGGTGTAGCTGTGGATTGTAACCAATCAGCTTCTAGCGTCAGCTTGTTCAATTGAAGTAGTGGTCTCCAAACTGTGGCCCGGGGGTTAGATGCGGCCCTTTGATTGTCTTTATCTGGCTCTTGGAGCCCTATTCATCCCACAGATAGGAGACACTATTCTGCCCACTAAAACCGAACAATGGGCATAATTCCTGCCACTGACACCAACAATGGGGCACTATCCCCCCCAATACCAAAGATGGGATACTGTTTACTCTTCTTGATGCCAGAAAGAAATCCTATTCCCACTGGCCACAGTCTGGCCCCCCTAAAGTTTGAAGGAAAGTAAAATTCTTCTTTGCTTAGAAAGTTTGGAGGCCACTGAATTCAAGGATACGTTCAGCTTTGGAACATGTTGCAAGTTCCACCCGTTTTTAGTGTGGAACATGTAACATGTTCCTATAGCTGCCTATAGCTGCCTATAGCTGCCTCCCCCCTCTATCTGACAGATAGTACGGGGAGAAGTCTCCCCATACTATCTGTCAGATTTGAAAACCACGTAGCTGTGTGGGGCCACGTCACTCATTCACAGAGTTCTGTGAATAAGTGCCTACAAGTCCCATCAGTCTTAGCGACTGTTTGCCTTTAATTTTCAGTTAACTACCACGGCGCTCCACAGCGCTGTGGTAGTTCATTGAAGCCACCTGTCAGAATATCTGCTTGACCATATATCCCGTACAGCTAGCATAATTTCTGGCAGGTCTGCAGGAGACCTGTATGGCATCAGCAATCTACTGATTGCCCTTGTGTCAACAAGCCCTATTGCCAATTTGACACTTTATTCGTCTAAAGCTACCCTTTTCCCAGTGCATTAAAGGAGACAACATCCAAGTCAAGTGCTACACAAAGGGAAAGTCCGTGTCCTTTCTTCTTCCTCCCCTTTCTGTTAATTCTGTCCAAAACTGTCACCTTCATCACTGTCTACTTGTGCACCAACTGGGCCCCAGCGAGCTTGCAGAAGAATCCTCAATGCACCTAAAGGGACATTGACTACCCTGGTCAAAGTGCTTTCATTTCAGATTTAAGCCTTGCCATCAGATTCTGAGGGCCCAAAGTGAGAGAGTTCTATTGTTGCTAGTTTTTTATTGCTCACTGGGGTTAACACCACATCAGGTTGAAGGTATTGGGTTAAAGGATAAGTTCACCTTTAGAACATGTTACATGTTCCATCCATTTTTAGGGTGGAACATGTAACATGTTACTATAGCTGCAGCAGCAGCATCCCCCCCCTCTTCCTTTGACAGATAGTACAAGGAGACGTTTCCCTATACTACCTGTCAGATTTGAAAACCGCGTGGCCATGCGGGGCTCCGCACACATGGCCACATCACTCATTCACAGAGTTCAGTGAATGAGTGCTTACAAGTCCTGGCAACCTTAGCAGCTGAGGGTTTGTAGTTTTCAATGAACTACCACAGCACTGTGGTATTTCATTGAAGCTTCCTTTCAGAATATCTGCTGTACCGTACGTCTCGTACAGCAAGCAGATATTCTGACAGGTCTGCAGGAGACCTGCATGGCATCAGTGATCTACTGATCGCTGATGCAATGCTCTTTTGGACAAAAATAATAAAGTCACATTTTTTTTACCTGCAAAAAAATGTCCATTTATTTTTTTTGTCCAAAAGGTGAACTTATCCTTTAGCCCTGGTTCACACTTGTGCTGTGCGGAATTCGTAGCGTTTTCAGTGCAAATTCCACACTGCATCACAATTGCACCCCATTCATATGAACCGATGCGGGTGTGTATGTTTAGTTAACAACACCACGACATCGGTCCGCAAAACACGGTGTGATGTGCAGAATCGGATCGCATAGGTAAGAACACCTATTTGATCTGATTCCAGTGCGGACCAAAAAAGGATCCTGCATGTTTTTGGTGCGGGTGTAGTGCGAATAGAGCTGTACAAAATGTATGGCTCTAATCGCACCGCATACAAATCGCATGTGTGATGTGCAGATTGTATGGCTCTAATCGCTCCGCATACAAATTGCATGTGTGATGTGCAGAATCGGATCGCATAGGTGTAAATACCTATGCGATCTTATTCCAGTGCGGACCAAAAAAGGGTCCTGTACGTTTTTGGTGCGGTGCGAATAGAGCCGTACAAAATGTATGGCTCTAATCGCACCGCATACAAATCGCATGTGATTTGTACAGGAATGCGGTGCGGTTCCTGTGCGAATCACATGGGGTTTACCGCACCGCTGTAGTGTGAACCCAGGCTAAAACTTTGACAACAGAACCTGCTAGCTGATTGGTTACTATGCACAGCTGCACCAAATTCAGTGCACCCCAGTTTAAATATCTCTCCCCAATTGTGTGTGTGTTAACAACGTTACTATGAAAATCATTGGAACAGTTAAATCTGCCTGCTCTGTCACTGTGTATGTGGTAGATTACTGGCACAGCGATAAGACGATATGTTATCAAGCTGAGTAAAGCGCCCGCTCGGCTGTAGTTTGAAGTCCAGCAGCGATCTGACTTGCTGTTTATTTTGTGATATTTATACCATGGGTTTGTATAATCCTTTTGGAATAATACACTGGAATATTTACTTTGCCCTGGTAAGCTGCACATATTTTTAGCAGTGTTTGTTTACCTTGAAGCCCTTCTTCTGCTGAACTTCAGCTCCTTTGTCATCATGCAGGCACAGCAATCTGAGCGTCAGGCCAAAGGGACTGTCATCACTCGTGAAGCGTGGGGGAGTACCCGAGGCGTTAAGAGCAGAGGTTTGGCAACTGCTTTCTGGCTGTCACGAGGACCAAGAAATGTTGGACAAGTACAAGAACCTCATCATAAAAGTAGGAGTTCTTTAAAATGTCCTTTTTGTGTGCATTTTGCTGGTGTTATGATGGCCACACTTGCTTCAAATTCATTATCCAATCAAAGTGCGTTTCGAAGAGAAACGATCAACTCAGAAGCCTAGAGAATAGCTATAACTACTTCTTTTTATGATCGATTTAGACTCAGGTTAAAGTGTTACTAAACCCACAACAGTAAAATCAGTCTGTATATGCAATAAAGCATGCTTGTTATACTCACTGTGGAACCTAAGGGGTTAATCTTCCACATTGTGTAAAAAGGCAGTTTGATTTTTGTCTTCTGCGATTTTCCCCTTCTTCTACTATCCCCAATCCATTTGCTGATAGAACAGAGACTTGGGGGCAAGCTGCACATGCTCCGTTTGGTGTGTATTGCTAGCCACTTGCCACTTCCTGACCAGGCCATTTTTTGCGTTATGGTGCTGCGTTGCTTTAACTGGCGATTGCGTGGTCTTGCAACGCTGCACCCAAATGAAGTTTATTTCCTTTTTTTCCCCAAAAAATTGAACTTTCTTTCGGTGGTACTTGATCGCCTGTGCGTTTTTTTTAAATTTTTTGTGCTATAAAAAAAAAAAGTTGACAATTTTGAGAAAAAAAAATATTTTTGACTTTTTGCTATTACACATGTCCAGTAATAAAATAAAAAAAAATAACATTTTGTCATAAATTTAGGCCGAAATGTATTCTGCTACATGTCTTTGCTGAAAAAAAAAATCCAAGTACATGTAAATTAATTTGTTTACGTGAACGTTATAGCGTTTACAAATGGCGGTGTAGATATACTGGATTTTTTTTTTTTTTACTAGTAATGGCGGTGATCAGCGACTTATAACAGGACTGCGGTGGGCATTCTGACACTGGGGGGAACTGACTTGGTGTCATTGACATTCCCAGTGACACCAATACCGTGATCAGTGCTAAAAAAAAAAAGCACTGACACTGTATTAACGGAACTGGGCTGTAAGGGGTTAACATCAGGGACAATCAAAGGGTTAACTGTGTGTTGGGTGTGTTTTACTGGGGGGGCGTGTGTTGGTGCGTCACTGTAAGCACACTGCTCTGAATGGTTGTGCTGTGCACAGCCATCCAGAGCAGTGTGCCGAGCCGACAGGAAGGAGGACTGTTAGTAAACAAAGCAGCCCTCCTCCCCGTCGGAGATCTTCGGTAATCTCCGGGCGTCAGCGGGTAATCAGTGATTGACAGAGGAGACACAAAATCCATGTATATATATATATGTGATTTTGCGCACCTCTGCACCCTGTAGCAGTATATCTGCTATAGGGCGGTTGGGATGTGGCTAGAGAGCTTTTTTTTTTTTATTGGGAGAGTGCACATGATCAGCACAGGGCCAATCAGCACTGTCCAGACAGAGGGTCCGGGGTTATGCATCCTCCTAAAGCAGAAAGAAAACTCCTTCTACAAGCTTTAACCAGTGCTCTGGTGGACACTGATAGAAGTCACAAGACTGCTATATACTGCTGATGAGAAAAGGTATTTAGCAGTTCATATTTACTAAAATAATTGCATTTCCATGTTCTGTGTACTGTAGGAGAGCAGATATAGTGAATACAGGGTACTGGGTTTAGTAACACTTTAAGGTCAGATTTGGTCAAACTGAGTCGATCGGCCATTGCTGAAATGAATCGGTAATAAATTCAATGGGATTTCGAGATTGCCTGGTGGAAACGGAGATATGATCAATAACTTATGATCATATCTTCCAAGCATTGATTGTATTCCACTTTCCTGCGTGTCGCATATCAATCGTCAATCAGTGATCTATTTATTGAAGCATGTATGGCCACCATTAGTTTATTGAGTGTTTTGTTTTTGAAAATACTGTTGGCAGCCAAACTGAACTTCTAGTGGTGTTTTGCACTTTTGATGGAAGTTTAATACATTGTATCAATCTTCTGTATCCCGTAACACAGTGGTTCTCAACCTTCCTAATGCTGTGACCCTTTAATACAGTTCCTCATGTTGTGGTGACCCCCAACCGTAAAATTATTTACCCAGTAATTATAATTCATGAGTGTCGTTTTACCTCCAATACTGCTGCTTTCAACACAGTAGCTGCTTTTAACAGAGTAGCTGCTTTCAACACAGCAGCTGCTTTCTACACAGTAGCTGCTCTTTACACATCGGAAATATGTGTTTTCTGATGGTCTTAGGGGACCCCTGTGAACGGGTTGTTCGACCCCCAGGTTGAGAACCACTGCCGTAACACCTGCCTAAAGTAAGCAGATCAGTAGTGTCGATTATTGTTGTATCTTTGGAAATGTGACATAATGGGCATGAGGCATAAATCTAAAGTATTACCTAACACATGCTGAAAGTGGTGGGTCAAACAGTAATGTTGATTCATTTGTCAGAGATGGATTGCTTTTCACTCAAGATGATGAGGAAAATGTAGACATTGAAAATGCTATTAGGTGGTAGCCATTATAAACCACAGACCCTGCTATATAACCCTGCTCAATGAGGGAATCGCGTCCAGGGCACCAGGATAGTGACTGGTATGTGGCTTAGCTGGGGCTGTTGAAGAGACTGATATTTAATATAGCCAGGGTTGCTAAAAAGACTGGTATGTCATTTAGCAAGGGTTGCTGAAGAGACTAGCATGTAGTTTAGCGGAAGTTGATAAAGAAACTGATATTTATTTTACCCAAGGTGTCTGAAAAGATTGGTATGTAGTTCAGCTGGCGATGCTGAAGAGACTGGAATATAGTTTAATAAGAAAGTGCACTATCCCTTTAAAAAGGTGCAATATGCAAATACATGAATTAATAAACATCAAGTAAATGTAAATCAAACAAAGTGTCAGTAAAGTACAAATTTATAGAAATCAAATAAATATAAATTTGAACAAAAAGTGTTAAAAGTCCATATCACAGACTTATAGTTCTTCCAAAGACTATCACCAACTGTTCTCCCCTCACCAAGGATAGTGTACACTGCTTAATGGACTTATCTGGCCCCAAGTCATAGGAGGTCAGCCATGCTTTATAAATATCAGCATCTACACCAAAGTTCTAGGCAGAGATGTGTTCAGCAGAAGGTAAAGAGGCAGCGCCATGTGAACTGAAGAAATACAGAGGCCAAAATAGTGTGACACTACAATTTTGGGTTTACAAATGAAATCCATTGTAAATAATTTTTTTGTAATCATGTCCCTGTACAGTACTATGCCTTTAAAGTGCACTTTATAAAGAGTTTTGAACAGATAAGCATTTTTATTACTTTTTTCTGACCTCTGGAACGGACTAATTCGTTTCCAATGCATTTGCGCATTTTTTTTAATCTTGTCCCTTTATGCCATTAAAGTGCACTTTTGAACAGATAAAACTTTATTTGACTTTTTTCTGACTTCTGGAATGGATTCATTGGTTTTCAGTGCATTTATGCATTTTTTTTAATCATGTCCCTTTATGCTTTTAAAGTGCACAATATTAAGAGTTTTGAACAGATAAAACTTCATTTGACCTTTTTATGACCTCCGAAACGGATTAATTGGTTTTCGATGCATTTACAAAGAGTTTTGAACAGATAAAAGACTTTTTTTTTAAACTTTTTTCTGACCTCTGGAATGGATTATTTGGTTTCCAGTGCATTCCTATGGGAAACCGCATTTCGGTTTACGAATTTTTTGAAATACGAAAAGTCCCGTAGAACTAATTAAATTCGTAAACCGAGGTACGCCTGTAGATTAAAAACAAATACAATAAAAGCGCAGCAGGAACTCCACATGCTCCACCAAAGCGTGCATGACTCTTATTAACCATAAGAGTCAATGATATCTGGCGACTCGGTGGGCACACAGGAGGGGAGCACGACTCACTTAATGTTTTTGCAACAGAAGCACCTGCACTGATTATTGCCACTAAGGACATTATTTTCCACTTTGAAGTTCTTTAAAAAAAAAAATTTTTTTTTTTTTGCTGTGTTGTATTTAAGTACATGTTATCATATTAGGCAGCACTTTTATTGTATTTGGTTTCAATGTAGCAGGTCTTGCCTGCATAGAAGCAGAAGCCTATTAATAGGTGTAGATTGTGAACTCTAGTATCTGCACTTCATATTAGCACTTAGGTTGGTTATTTTGTTGAATTGCATTTTTTGGTCATTTTATTCACTTGTATTTGTTGAATTACACCTTGCTTCTATACCACTAGGCAGCGCTTTATGTGCGTTGTCTGTATTTAGCAGTTTTTTCACCTGACTAGAAGCAGCAGCATATTAGTAGGTTTACCACATGATTGCATTTAGTATTGGGTGTATGTTGATGATTTGGTTGTCCTAGGTGCGGGTTAATCATATATGGTATGTCGTTTTTTTTTTTTAATCCAAACAACTTTTATTGTCAAGATAATAGAGAAAATGGAACAGTACTTACAGAATCCATAATGATATTACTGCAACAGCAGGATTACATATATATAGAATAATGTGGATACGCAGATCCCATAATAAACAAAATAACAGAAATGGTAATCAAACAAAACAGAGACCATAAGGATCCAAAACTTTTTTGACAATATCTTGGTTTTTCCTTTTTACATCTTATTCCTTCCCGACCAGATGTAAACAGAAATGGGGGAAAGGAACAAAGCCCAAAACATGTCTTTAAACAATAAAAAAAACCCCACATCAACAACAACCTCTGCTTCACCCAAGACGTCTCATCAAAAAGAATGGGAGATGCACAAGAACTCCCCCTGGGGATGGTATCTAGTTTAGCCAGGGTCACCATAGAGAACGATATGTATTTTAGCCAGGGTCACTATAGAGACTGATATGTAGATTATCCAGGGTCACTATAGAGACTGATATATAGATTAGCCAGGGTCACCATAGAAATTGCTATGTAGTTTAGCCAGGGACTCCATAGAGAATGGTATGTAGTTTAGCCATGGTCGCCATAGAGAATGGTATGTTGATAAGCCAGGGTCACTATAGAGACTGATATGTAGATTAGCCAGGGTCACCATAGAGATTGCTATGTAGTTTAGCCAGGGTCACCATAGAGAATGGTTTGTAGTTTAGCCAGGGTCACCATAGAGAATGGTTTGTAGTTTAGCCAGGGTCACCATAGAGAATGGTATGTAATTTAACCAAGGTCACCATAGAGAATGCTATGTTGATAAGCCAGGGTCACTATAGAGACTGATATGTAGATTAGCCAGGGTCACCATAGAGATTGCTATGTAGTTTTGCCAGGGTCTCCATAGAGAATGGTATTTAGTTTAGCCAGGGTCACCATAGAGAGTGGTATGTAGTTTAGCCAGGGTCACCATAGAGAGTGGTAGGTAGTTTAGCCAGGGTCACCATAGAGAGTGGTAGGTAGTTTAGCCAGGGTCACCATAGAGAGTGGTAGGTAGTTTAGCCAGGGTCACCATAGAGAGTGGTAGGTAGTTTAGCCAGGGTCACCATAGAGATTGGTAGGTAGTTTAGCCAGGGTCACCATAGAGAGTGGTAGGTAGTTTAGCCAGGGTCACCATAGAGAGTGGTAGGTAGTTTAGCCAGGGTCACCATAGAGAGTGGTAGGTAGTTTAGCCAGGGTCACCATAGAGAGTGGTAGGTAGTTTAGCCAGGGTCACCATAGAGAGTGGTAGGTAGTTTAGCCAGGGTCACCATAGAGAGTGGTAGGTAGTTTAGCCAGGGTCACCATAGAGAATGGTATGTAGTTTAGCCAGGGTCACCATAGAAAATGGTATGTTGATAAACCAGGGTCACTATAGAGACTGATATGTATTTTAGCCAGGGTCACTATAGAGACTGATATGTAGATTAGCCAGGGTCACTATAGAGATCAGTATGTAGTTTAGTATGTGTCGCTGAAAAGACCATTGTATGTTTACCATGAATTTACCTTAGAGCTAGTGTACAAGGCCATTTGAAATCCATTCCGGTCAGTTGGAGGCCATTTTTCCATTCTGGACATGATAATGTATCACAAGCTGATCTCTAATGACAGGTGCCTGCACTTCACCAGTATTGTATTCGTGGTCATGTTTGTTTTAAGATTCACATGTCAGATTATAATTTTACTAAACGTTTCTTCAGGACTAATATGCACATTTGCTTTGGCTCCACACTATGATAACTTTACTGGTCATTAATTTGTGGGAGGGGCTAATAGTGGCAAACTTTGCATATTAGAACTTTCCTGCATAAGGGGTCACTGGGGCACCCGAAACACGTTACTCACAGCTTTGCTTTAACAAACAGTACTTCATCAGGACCTTTATGTCTGCTGCACCTTAGTTCATGTGATTCTGTCTTGTAAATTCTAAAACCATTAGCCTGGGGCTGAGTGCTGAATGGAGGCAGACCAAACCGTAATGCTTTTATTAAAGCAGAAGCTGTTTCTCTCTGTTTCTGAAATAGTTCCTTTGATCCCAAATTTGGATGATGTGCCACAGTGGCCAGAACTGTCAAATTCAGATGAAAAAATTGTGGGCAACTGCCGAGAAGAATTGTAGAAGTAGCATCAGCACCCTGGTCTCTGGGTCCCTGTCTGCTCCTGCAAGATGGTTTGGACAGATGATAGTCAATGCATTGGGTTAGTGGTTTCCTTTGTCACTTTCTGGTAACATTGTTGTCAGCAAGATGACATCTAACCACACTGAGGTTGTCATGTATGGGACGGCTTTTGTCTGTTAAAAAACAAAAACAACTACATTAGCTTTACCCCAGTGAAAAGATCATACTTGATTTTTTCCAAATGGACAACATGGCCAGATTGCCTCCCACAGCTCTATCTATAGTCTAATTTGTTTTCACAGTTTTTAATTAATAAGGGAAGGATAGAACCTTTTTTTCTGGTTTTTCTTTCATTGTGTAGATTTCCCCTCATTTCTTCTCCTGGAGACACAACAAAATGTCACAGGTAGAGTGAGGGTATATTTTATGTTAGCAGACTGCTGCAACTACGTGTCTCTATTGGAAGATTTGACTTCACCTTTCATTTTAGTGACAACTTTGTAATTTTAGATTTCCCATTGCTTTCTATCCTGGTGACAACAGGGACACAGAAAACAATAAAAACCTTCCAGAAGCTATACTGAGGAACTAAAATCCACTATGATCTCGTCCATCAATGTGATGCCTGTGAGCGCCCTGGCTGGCGTCTTCAGCATCCTTTGGTCACCTTTCATTTTAGTGACAACTTTGTAATTTTGGATTTTCCATCGCTTTCTTTCAGGGACACACAAAACAGCGTTTGACTTTCAGAAGAGAATAGAAAATCTCGGGACCAGGTCAATGCATGGCGCGGGTCATAGGACTATCACGATGCGGGGAATTTTTCTTTTTTTTAAAGCGGAGTTCCACTCACGCTGGCAAAAAATAAGTCGGCAACTACAAAAACTGTAGCTGCTGACTTAAAAAAAAAAAAACACACAGTCACCTGTCCCACGATCCCATGGTGTGTCCCCTGCAGCCCGTTTTACCGGCCGTATTCTCTCCCTGGGCACCGGCATCTTCAGTATGGGCACCCAGCTGTGACAGCTTGCGCCTTCACAGCCGGGTACCCACTGCGCATGCACGAGAAGCGCTGCGCTTCCTGAATGGTCCTGTAGTCTTCTGGGACTTGTCATGTGTCCCAAAAGACTACGAGGAGGGAGGAAGGAAGGACACCTTCCACTTCCGATCGCCTAGGTGATCGGAGCAGAAGTGGGAGCAAGTACGTATCAAATTCGGGTACCCGCCTCCCCCCCTGACCCCCAAAGGTGCCAATCCTTAATGGGGAGCAGGGGACCAGTTTTTAAAGCGGAACTTCCCCTTTTGGGTGGAGCTCTGCTTTAAGTTCAATCAAGGCTGGATGGTAGCCACTGCACATTACAGCCCGCAGGCTGAACAAAAGAAATCTGTAGATGTATTGCTAGCTTAAAGTTGAACTCAAGGAAAAGTAAATTTTTTGTCTAAATAAAAGAGTTATGTCTGTTATGTCTGTTCATGCTTGAATCATAGTGTGCTTTGTGTCTTTCTTTCAGATCTGTGCAGTAATCCAGTGTTAAGCTAACTCCTGTAATAAAGACCGGTCACTGCTGCTCTCTCTCCTTGTGCAGGATGACTGGTCTTGTCTCCGCCCCCTCATGCAGTTTTCTGCAGACAGCCTGTAGTGGACGAGATCTGCTGGGTCCTTCCCACAAATCAGCTGTGTCTCACTGCTAGTTTTATACAGTAATAACTTAGTTTGCAAAGGTAGTTTGTGCACACAAAGATTTATATCCTTTGTGGCTGTTTAGGAATGCTTTGAAATGTAACTTTTATTTGTGCCCGGAGTTGAGCTGTAAACCAGCATTTAACCCTTGCTGCGTGTGTGCATTTTATTGACTGACTGGAGTTCAGCTTTAAAAGAAAAAGGTGCACCCAAAAGCAAAAAAAAGCATAGCTTTGCACATTTATTTCTAAATTTGTATGGAGTTCTCTTTTATGTTGTCAGCCCATCTGCAGAGAATGTATGTCAGAAAGCTGAAAGGAAGGATCTCCGTGCAGAAAAATGGAGTGTGACATGTATCTGTTCCTCCGCCTTTTAGCTTTGTGTTTAGATAACAGACAAGCAGCTCTGTGGCAGGCAAGCAGGCATATTGAGCAGAGTTTAGTGGAGAAAGACAGGTATTATTCCTGGAGACATAACAAGATCTTCGTTTCCACATGTGGTACCAGTGCGCCGTGACACAGACCATTATGCAGTTTGTCTTTCAATTGCCAGGGCTCAGTGTGTGAGCAGAGCCATTTCTCTGGAATCATTTTCCGAGACATCAGATCAGCGCTGTGCTTGTTTAAGCTGTTTGTGTTGCCCTGCTTATGATTTCACATAGAAATAATGTTGTGTAGTGAAATGTCAAATGTCTGGTCACTGTTTCCTGATCAGGAACATTTTGTATATCCAGCATATATCTGTATAAAGAGGAATACATTGTAATGATTGGTACTGATGGATAAACTTACTGGCCAAAATGCAAATCTTTTTGTTGCCTGAAGGAACCAATCAGATACCAGCCAGGTGCAAATGTAGGATTTTGAAGAGGTTGGTGATGTGGGGGTTCCTTTTCTATCTTTATAGTGTAAGTAAACCCAGGAACAAAAATTTTCTATATTTTAGATTAAATATGAATTCCAGGTATGGATATTGTATATATTGGTCTAGTAGTTGGACCAATGTCACTGTGCACATACCATACCTGACTGATACCCCTGGAAGCTGGAAATCACTGAAGTAGGCACCACTATGCCAGTGATCTCCACTTTCTTCTGAGTCCCATACCAAGCAGCTGCTCTGCTGCATTCTAAGCACAGGTGGCTGGCCGCTTGGCATGGGCACCATTCAGAGAATGAATCGCATCTTCCATCTCTTCCAACACTTTGCGTTTATTCAGGAAATGCAAAGCATTCTCAGAATGGCTCCCTCAGCGAGTGGTCAACCTCTTGCATTCAGAAAGTAGCAGGGTAGCTGTTTAACACAGGACCCTGAAGCTAGTGGAGATCACTAGAGTAGTGGTGTCTACTTCAGTGATTGGTAAACATAAGAGATGGTATCAAAAAATTTCAAGACTAGTCTGGTAACACACCAACAGATGGGAGCAGAAGGCTGCACGCACAGTCACAGGGAGCACCAGCGTTCATCAGTCAGTGTGCCAAAAGACATTGTCCTGTGCACATTGGGAGCTGTGCAAATGGTGCTATTTTGACTACGTGTTTTTCCATGTCTTCTATTTCATCATGGACAGCAAGTTAGAACAAAGAGCAAGTAGAAAATATCCTGGTGTCTAGTGGGATTAAACCATTCCCTATCTTTGCTGTCAGTGGGAGGAATAGTTCCCTATTGTTGGTGTCAGTAGAAGGAATTCTGCCCCATTGTTGATGCCAATGGAAAGGAATTCTGGCCCATCCTTGGTGTTAGTGTGAGGAATTCTGCCCCCCTGTTGGTGTCAATGGAAGGAATTCTGCCCCCCTGTTGGTGTCAATGGAAGGAATTCTGCCCCATCATTGGTGTCAATAGAAGGAATTCTACCCCATTTTTGGTGTCAGTGGGAGGAATAGTGCCCCATTGTTGGTGTCAGTGGATGGAATAGTGCCCCATTGTTGGTGTCAATGGATGGAGTAGTGCCCCAAGGGCCAGATAAAGGCAAGCAAAGAGCCGTTGTTTGGAGACCACTGCATTAAAGTTATGATCTAAGCTGCAATTCTATTAGCTTAAAAGTTAAAGGAAACCTGTCGATGCAATAAAGGAAATTAGGTGCATCAGTACAACAGCAAATACCTATTGGTGGCTTTGCATTCCTTTAACTGTGTTCCTTGACCTTCCTTGGTGACCCAGTTCCAGGTCACTCTATTATGCTAGCTTTTTTTCATTAGAATGAACCTGCTGCTTTCATGGCCAATACACTTTAAGATACTGTTTGTATAGGCACTGCTAGGTTGCATTGCATTGTTTCAGCCTATACAGTGCTGTATGACATTGACAAATCTCATAAAAAATAGA